>NW_022995749.1:0-8458 GCF_900245975.1 Drosophila guanche
TATACGTAGTCTGTACAAAACACAGAGCAAAACCAACGTTCAGCTCTCAGGCTTTCGCCAACGACCATACTACGCTGAATACATCGGTTCTCGTCCGATCACCGAAATTAAGCAGCGTCGGGCGCGGTTAGTACTTAGATGGGGGACCGCTTGGGAACACCGCGTGTTGTTGGCTTCGTCACCAACTTTTTGCCTTTTTCGTTTCGATTTTCATATTTTTTCTCTCATTTTTCCTTTTGAATTGCCTTTACTCTTAATTTTGCAAGTGCAGCTCTTTCAGTTGTCCCACAATTATAAATTATTATATCAGAATTTCGTTTATTTTCCATTGATTTCTATGGTACAGTACAAATAATAATCTTGAAAATTGTGAGTACTATTTAAGGTTTGTGTTGAGTGGAATAATACAAGAATCTTTGATCTCATTTCCGACGATTCGGGAGTCCAATGGGAATGTTTTCCACGTACATAAATTCAAATCAGACTCGCAAAAGGTCGTAAGGTCGTTAGGTAGATGGAATCTAATGTATCGTTGGTGGCTTTATATGCTCTAGCGGGGTGAATGTGTATGTGTATGGGCTAACGACTAAGAATAAGCTGTAGAACAAGAACTAGATTACCACATCGTCTATTACTTCTGAGCAGATTCCCTGCTTGCAAGAACTTTGAATAAATAATACAAACTAAAATTGGACTAAACTAACTGCTCGGAACTCCTCGACTTAGCTGAGCGTCAGACTTCGTGGTCCCATGCGAGGCACATTCCGTGGTCCGGCCTGGGCTTTTGGCAGCTCCGCGGACTTGCGAGCCCCATCCTCCTCGTCCTCCTCCCCGAACAGGAGCGCCGCCAGGCTGGTCTCAAACGTGGACTTCTTGCGCTGCGTGGGATTTACGCTTCCTGCGGGCGCCTGGGTGGTTGTTGTGGCCGCGGCCTTCGTTGTTCCGGGTTGGTTGGTGGTGGACGTCGTGCTGGTTGTGGTTGTGGTTGTGGAGGATGAACTGCTGCTAATGGCGGCTGCCGTCGCTGGTTTCGCTGTGCTCGTGGTGACCGCTACCAGAGGCAATGCCTGTGGCTGGTCTTGGTCTCTGTTCTTGGCAGCTTCATGCTCGACCTGCTCCACGTGCTGGTAGCCAGGGGGATATATGGGCTTGAATCCGCCCTGCAGCTGCGGCTGGAAGCTGTCAAGCTCGGGATTCTTCTCCGCTGTCAGTGCGCTGGCTGCGGGAGACTCCTTTCGCTTGGTCTCCTCAGCTGGCTCCACATCGGCTCGGTTGATGTTGTTCTTCTCGTAGATCGACTGCTCCGTGGTGGAGGGCACAATGTTCCAGTTGTTGAGTGTGGGATTGACTGCAGCCGCACCACTGGCTCCACCCTCGCCCAGACTTACGCTGGGATAGAATGGTGCCATGAAGTTCTTCTCGTAGTTCTGGCCACGCAGATCAAAGTCGCTGCTGAGTCCCTCCTCCGTCTGGGTGTCCTGGCGTATCTCCCCAATCACGGGCGTGGCCAGGTTCATGTTGGAGAACTTCTGGTCCTGCTCGACAAGAGCTGATGTACGCCTGAAGGTGCTGGGCTCTGTGGGCGTGTATGCAATGGCAATGGGAGTTTCAGTTCCGGTGCCAAAGGCTCCGTGGATAATGCGGGGAGCAATGAGTACGCCTGGCACGTGGGCCTGCGAATCGGGATTCGAGTGGAGCTCGGAGTACGATGGATCGGGCTTCTCAATTGGATACGGAAACTTCTCCTTGGGCAGCTGGTGGGCCTTGTTCTGCTGCTGCAGCGACTGCGGCTTCTTGTTCTTTAGGATCGGCTCCTGGGGCTGGTCACGAATCACCGAGAATGGAGTGTTCTGGTACTCCGCTGGCGCAGAAGGTGCCTCCCCTTCGATTTGCTGCTTCTCTGAGCCCTTCAAGGGGAACACCACGTACATGCCACTGGGATCCAATGTCTGCTGACTGAGCTTTGAGGCCTCCGCCTCCTGCGGATCATTGTCGGCCGTGACTTGAATCTCTCCAGCTCCAGTATCGTCACCGGGCAGGCTCACCGCTTTCTTCTGGGACTGCAGCATCTGCAGGGTAACAACGGGCTCCAGTTTGGTCTCCTCCACGCCCATGCGATCCTTGCTGGGTGTCACCGGCTGTGGCGGATCGTTGATGACCAAATCCTCCTCCTCGAAGTCTGCCGTCGGCTCCGCATTGATGCTCTGGTAGTGCTCGGAGCCTGCTGAAGGGGCATGTCGCTCTGCCGGATAGCCATCGACAGATCGCTGCGGTCCATTGGCGGGACCTGCAGCATTGGGACGACGGGCGTACATGTGATCCGGGTGGTAGGGCATGTTCTGGCCCCCGTAGGGTGGCAGGCGGTAGACGCGTCTGTTCATATCTCCGCCGACGCCCTGTGGTCCCACTGGATACTCGGAGATGCGGTTCATGGGATATCGCTTCTGCAGCATCTGCTGCTGCTGCTGCTGGTGCTGCTGCTGCTGCAGGGGCTGGCGACGGTGGGCGAAATGGGGCGGCGCAGAGGGATTGTAGGGACGCTTCATGCCCTGCGTGGGCAGGCGGATGTTGCCGGCCTCCTGCTTCAGCGGCGGCGGATGACCGTTGGAGATCTTCGCATTGGGTCGGAACTGGGGCAGAATGTTGGGCAAGTTGTTGGGCCGTGGGCCAGCCTGTGGCTTGCGGTTGAATTCATTGTAGAACGGAGGACGATTGCCGCTGGCGGATGGAGCCTGTGGTCCGGACGAAGTGCTGGGATAGCGTGGCGGTGGCTCCATGTCCCGAGAGGGCTGCTCGCCATGTCCAGGCTGCTGGGCAGGGAATTTCTAGAGGGGAGGAAAACGGGCAAGATTAGCCGGAGGTTCAGGCTTTCAGCGAGAGACTCACCAATTGCTGTTTCTGCTGGCTGAGGTTGACCACTTCGTGCTGCTGGATCTGCACATTGGCGGCGGGCATCTCCTCGTCCTTGACCTTGGGAAAGACGACGGGATTGGAGTTGTGTATCTGCTGCAGGCTCAGCGGCTGTGCATGGCCATTGATGTGGGGTCCAGCGGGCGGACCGGGCACAACAGCCGAAGATGCCACTTCCACGGACTCCTCGGCCAGCACGGGGAAGCGAATGTTGCTGGAGACGAGAAGATCCTTGGTGTCATCTCCATGCAACGCCGGACGTGTGGGTGGTGTAGTCGCCTGAGTAGGCTGGTAAGATGTTGCAGTGTGTTCGGGCTTCGGGGCCGCTGGCTTCTTCGAGGGTCGCAAATTTGAGCCGATCAGTGGCAGCTGCTGGTAGGGGCTGGGCGCCTCTGGCGGTGGCTCCTGGTAAGAACCAGCTGGCAGAGTGGTTCCAACTGCGTTTCCATTCTGATGGAAGTTGGAATTTTGCTGCACATTCGGCATCTGCTGGTAGTTCGTCGGCTCCTGCGGGGCTGTCGCCTTGTACGGCCCCACTGGTCGCTTGATGTTGCCAATGTCCTCGCTGATCACTTGGCCGTACTGCACGCCCGGCGTGTCCTTGGCAAAGAGTGTTTCCTTCTCCACGCTGGGATGTCCCACGCTCACCTGCTGCACCTGGCTGCCCAGCACAAAGGAGGCCGAATGTTGTCCGGGGGAGATGACAACGTTGTTGATTTGGCCCGGCACGGGTCGGTATTGCATCACATTCGGCTGCTGCACCTGATACGAGACGTACTCGTTGCTATAGTTCTCCTGGCTGCCCGATAACACCTTCTGATCGCTGGGATATTGACTCTGTACGGCAGTGGGGGGCACGCCTGGCGTCGTGGGACGTTGAGGTGCTCCGCCTGGCTGTTGCATGGCGAATGGCGCTGGCTTTGAGGGTGCAATCGGTTCTATGAGATTTCCCTGTGCATCGAAGCCTTGATTCTGTTGGTAGTTGTGCGCCACAGCAGACTCTTCCTCGGCCAGGCTGTTGAAAATGTCGCTGAGCGTCATTGGAGGTCTGGGTGGGGGCTGTGGTTGCTGTTGCTGTTGCTGCTGAAGATGTTGCTGATGCAAATGTTGCTGTTGCTGCAGATGTTGCTGTTGATTTTGTTGCTGAAGATGTTGGTGCTGCTGTTGCTGTGACTGCTGCTGCGGATGTTGCTGTTGCTGTTGCTGTTGCTTTTGCTGCTGATGTTGCTGCTGCTGCTGCTGCTGTAAATGTTGCTGCTGCATATATTGCTCCTGCTGCTGTTGTTGCTGCTTTTGCTGCTGCATTTGCTGCTGCTGCTCCTGTTGCTGTAACTTTTGTTGCTGTTGTTGATACTGCAACTCCTGCTGTTGCTGCATTTGCTGCTCCTTCTGCAACTGCTGCTCCTCCGCCTGAGTGTTCTTCTGTCCCAATGTGTGGTACACATCCGCAGGATCCAGATTCGGTATGCCTGTGCCTGGTATGGGGCTGAAGGGCGGCGGTGGCGTGGGACCCTCCGTGAAGACCACAGGTGGACTCGTGCTGGATGTGGTATACATTTTTGTGGTCGTTGTGGGTTCTGTGGGAAAGATGGCTGCCTGGGGTGTGGCATGGTGCGTGGTGAATGCCACATCGCTGCTGCTGGGCGTGGGACGCGGCTGACGCGTTGTTGTTGTCGTTGTGGGACGTCGCTCCTCCTGCTCGTTGGGTGTCCTGCTGGTGGTGCTGGGCAATGTGGGGCTGTACTTCTTGGTGGGCACAAACTTCCTGCGGGTGGTGCTGGTGCGTGGCGCCTGTGTGGTTGTGGATGCAACGTGCAGCGGAATGGGCCGACGGGAGGTGGTCGTGTACTTGGCCGCCGGAACAGTTGTTGTGCTTGTCGTCACGGGAATGGGTCGCCTGGATGGTGGCAAGGTGCCTTTCGTGGTGGTTGCTGCTGCTGTGGTGGTTGTTGCCTTTGTTGTAGTGGTCGTGCTGCTGCTGCTGCTGCTGCTGGGATGCGGATAATAAGCTCCGGCAGTGGGTGTCACAGCTGTGAGCTTTGTCGTGGGCACCGTAAAGTAGTTCGAGCTGTGGTAGCTGGGCGGCGGAGGCGTGACCGGCGCCACCACGGAGGTGGGCTTCTTGTTGGTTATGTAATTCTTGTTGCTGCCCTGATACTTCAGGTTGGCATACGAGCTGGAGACCAGCGGATAGACAAACTTCGAGGACGAGTACTTCACGGGCAGATTGAGAAAGTCGTGTATGTTGGGCGACGATGCGCCACTCAGCACAATCTTCTCATTGGGATCGAGCACCTCGTTGATCTCGGGCTGAATGCCGGCCTGCTTTTTGGCACTAAAGTCCAGCTGCCCCGACACGGGATCGTGCCGTGGATAGTAGGGTTTGCCCTCGTTGAAGATCTGATTGGGCAGCACATAGCTCGTGGAGATGACATCCTCCTCGCCCGAAATATCAGCATTGCGTGCCTCCAATGGAAGCAGCGCCGAAGGTGTCTCTGTCGCGGGTGTGGCTTTAACGCAGCACAAAAGCAGCAGCGCCAGCAGCACCCTGATCTCGAGGGTGGCCGTCATACTGTGGCTGTAAAGAAACAAAATCGTATGGTAAAATCTTTCACTTGCATGTGGGATTGAAGCGAAGACCTTCCGCCCCAGCTGAAGACCACTCTTGATTTCAGAGTGGACCGGCAAGGCCGTGGCTGTCACTTCAAAAGCTACGACTGCAGACCGCTTCCACATTTATGGTGCGAAAATTGCAGCCAGTTGTCAGTTGTAGTTGTAGTTGTTGTTGTAGTTGTTGTTGCTGTGGCAATGCAGGCAGACAATTTGTCAGGCAGGCCAGGCCGTAGGTAGCTCTAATTGAGACATGAGACTGTGGCGACGCTTCTGGGCGAGAAGTGTTTTTGGCCAAAAGCAAAGTACATGCTGCACAGGGAGTACAGCTCCTGCGCATTATGAGTGCAGTTCAAAAATGCTGGACACGGACACAGCACTGTGCAGACACAGTGTCGCTTACAATTAAACCAACTGGCGCACACACCAAATGAGGTGCGGAGTGACTAGTGACTGTTGCTGGGACTGCTTTGATTTTCATGAGCAAACAGCAGCTGCAGCAGCAGCAGCAGCAGCAAAATAAAAAGGAAAAAGTGAAATTTGACCAAATGTGAGCACAGCCAGTTTTTGCAGTGGAGTGGAGTGGAGTGGAAAACCCGTCTGGGAGTTGTTGTCGCTGCTGGTTTATTTCTGGTTGTTGTGGTTGTTATGTCAAACGAGCCAAATGCCAATTGATGGACCTGCAAACGCCGCACACCAGACCCCAACTATTGTCTAATGCTGCTCAATATATTCTGTCTCTCTGCCGCAGCCATAGACACAGGCCCAAAATTGAATGCTTTCGATTCGCTTCATGCTCAATGGCATACAGAAAATTCACTTTCAAAAGCACAGTTCAACTTTCATTCAATCAAAATACAACGATAGTGTCACACAGGCAGACCGAAATAGCCGAACACAACGCTAATTATGACTGACTCAGCACAGACGCAGCCACAGCCAAGCATCAATGTCAAAAAGCAAAAGCCAAGGCAGGAGGGAGCCAATCAATGCCTCATTTTGTACGCAGCATCGACTGTCAATCAAAGCAGTGTAGAAATTTATTCAAAGTGCCTCTGACTTCGCCAAGAATCTCAAATGAAAGTGCATTGGCAATTGGCATTCATTTCCCGCTGTTGTCTCCAAATTGCCATGCTTATTACTCTAGATTTCCACGCAAATTGCACTTGCAATTGCATGTGGCATGTGGCATGTGGCACAGAGCAACCGAAACAACAGCCAGCAATGAGTGGACTAGCCATTTAGCCTGCAACTCGTTTTGCTTTGTGTATTTTGTGTGTGCTTTCAAGCAGCTGCAAGACGAACTCAACTTTCATTTCAATTGTCAATGCGTGTGTCCATACTTTGTGTGTGGTTCTAAGACTCAGACTGTGCCAAGACAAAGTGTTATGCAAATGGCAAGCAATTGGCTCAATTTCCACACAGACGCTGGGCCATAACTCATAAACGGTGGCCAGCGGCAGACGGTGCTTAACTGGGTAATCGGGTCACAATTTAGGAAACTTGTTTACTTTTTCCTTCATCTTTGCCATCTTTTGCATCTTTGCAGCGTGCTTTAATGTACATGCCACACACACGTTCGCTTTTATCAGCATGTTAATAAAAAAGAACAGCAGCCACGGCAGCCACAGAGCGTCCTGTTTATGTAGAATTCCAAATAAAAACCTGTCATCATCGTGTTGGATGGATCGTTAAGTGCGCACGCGCTGAAACCAGCAACGAGAGACTCAAGACACAAATTTCTTGACGGCTTTGGGTAATATTCGAACGTGATTTTCAGTGCACATACTCGTACCTATCGCCTGTCGATTGCCACTTTCCATTGAGCGCTGAAGGAATTCTGTGGGCGGACACCGCACACACAAATTTTCATTTTCATAATTTAAACATTTGGGTCACTGTGCTAATTGCTCGTTATTATTATTCAATATGAGGCACGGCCCAGTCGCTGGTAGAAAGTGCTAACTTAATTAAATTTAAATATTGAAACGAGTTATCAACATCGGACATCGCTTTGCTTTGGCATGTGGTCAATGAACCTGTCGAGTACTGCTGAGTGACCCACTTCCACGCGGATCAGTAGAACCAATCAATTGGTGCTGTTTGGAGCAGATAATTACCATTTACTGGCTACCTTTTACTTTCACATTACACAATTCGCACTGCTCTCTGATTAACTCATTTGACTGGCACTTCCCACAGCGTAACTTTGCGAGGAAAGGAGAGCCTCGAAAAAGTCGCACGTCTATTACGGCGCACCGCAATTAGGTGTAATTTGAAATGGCATCAAAATCATAACCATCAAAAGCGTGGTAAAACAAGCCC
Source organism: Drosophila guanche (assembly GCF_900245975.1). Lineage (NCBI taxonomy): Eukaryota > Metazoa > Arthropoda > Insecta > Diptera > Drosophilidae > Drosophila > Drosophila guanche. Next base: position 7,846 of record NW_022995749.1, read on the forward strand.
AATCCACGACAAAACGAAACACCCATAATCATGAAAATGTTGGTTTAATTCCAGCACGATGACAAAGAGCGAAGTCATTAGACCCTGGGCCAGACTCTGGCGGCTCTCTGATTTATGTAGGCATCTCAAAGGGATGGGGACAGGTGGTGGGAGAGGGGCAGCTACCGCTTTCCTACATTTCTTTCAATGGCATTGCCAGCAGCAGCAGCAGCTGCAACTTTCACTTTTGGCAGCCAAAAATTTCTCGCTCAGCTTCTGAGTGCGGTTTGGCTTTGGTCTCTTTTGCTGTGTGGTTCAATGTGGTGCGGCGCCACACTCACGAGAGAGAGAGAGAGAGGAGAGAATTATTTATGGCTTAACGAATTTATGTCTCAACTTTAACCGCAAGCAAAAGGAAAAAAAGAAGACAGAAAGAAACGCAACGCAACGCAACGCACAACAGCAAAGTAGCCAAACCAGAACGAACGGTAGGACGCAGAATAAAGAAATAATTAAAATGAGTGAAATTTTCGATTGCCCCCCCTTCGTCGGACTTTAAGATGAGGCAACGTGTAATCTGTAAAGTTTGGCTCTGGCTTGTCTGGCTCACGTTTTTCTCTTCTGCTGAATCAGC
>NW_022995749.1:9224-266094 GCF_900245975.1 Drosophila guanche
GGGGGGGGGAGGGGGGCCGATTCGAATCTCGGAGACCGAGAGGCATTTTCAACCTGCAGCAAGTTTCCCAAGTTGAACGGTGGACAAAGGTATTCATTTTCATGGGCAAATCAAATCTTAGTCATACAAATTAATTTGCATTTTGTTGGCAAAAGACAAGAGAGAGAAACAACAGAAATTTCACTTTTTAAGGTGCGTAATCGGCCATAAGCTGATCTCTTGCGGCGATGTTGAATGGTTTGCTGTTGGCCAGATGTGCGCACACCTTGGACCGTGTGTTGGGGCGTTCATGAATCACTCGAGTGTTGCAATCACATGAAATTTGCGAGCACATTCCCGTGGGGAGCTCAGCGCCCCAATCGGATTTCCGCACTCACACAGAGCGGGGCCGGGAAAGAAAGTGACACCTACATGCTAAGCGGGGGTATTAGCATATGGAAATGTATAACCCCATTGGCCAAATCGGTTAGGGTTCCTTACCGAAAGCAGAAACAAAATCCAAAATCAAACCAAAATCAATAAACCGAAATCGACGGCAGACGGAGGGTCTAAGAAATGGCAATGAAAGTCAAGGCAGCGTGCTTGAAATCTTAATTATAATACGAAGTCTCTCTCTCTCTCTCTCTCTCTCTCTCTCTCTCTCGTAAGTTCTTCAAAGAGAAATGGTGAAATTTCCAGGCTGCCTCCGCGGCAGAGTGTGAAGTTCAAGTCGAGTGTGTGTGGCCATTGGAGGGAAAAACTTGAATGTTTCGTTGCATTTATTTGATTAGTTTTGATGAAGTCGACTCGAGTCGAGTCTAGTCTCGAAAATGCACAACCACTTATGGCATAAAAGCGAGATAAATTATGCATTGCACACGGCAGGCGCTCATACGAGAAGAGTTTCAATACAAATTTGCAGCTATTATTAAAGTGTTCGCAGATATCAAATGGAAACTGCTGATAGATTGAAGGAAAATGTGCGAAAAGCGTTGAATGACAGCCGTGGCCAAGTTGGAGCTTAAGCTGGAAGCCAAAGCCAAAGCAAAAGCCAACAGACAAGACAGGCAGGCACGAGCCTCTCAAATAAAAAGGAAAGTGCCCAAAAAGATGCATTTGGTCAGCCAAGATAACGGTGATTGATCCAATGGGGATGGGGATCTGGGCTGCCATTTAAAGAATCAACTCACGATGCTGCTGCTGCTCTGCGTTCCATCTGCGGTGCAGCCAATAAATCTTTCAAGGCTGTCAGTGCGTTTTTGGAGCCAGAGTGTGACTTCCTACCAGCTAAGGAAGCCAGACGGCATTCCCGTACCCCCCTACATGGCATTGCGTACATCACTTGTAGATCTTGTAGGTAATTCGGTTTAGGCCAGGCCCACCGCAAACCGTTATTGCTGCTGCTTTACAAGCAGCTCTTTTATGGTCACTTGGCTTTTTGGCTCAGTCGGCTGAGCTGTCGGTTAATGCAATTGCAATAGCGGGGCAGGCGGGTAGGGGGGTGGTGCGCCCGCGCATGCCAACAAATAAATGGGTTGGCTCCAAGTTCTGCTCCAAGTTCTGCTCTCTCGGTTCTTCTTCGCTAACAATTGCCAATTTGGGTCGCTGCCAATGCCAATGGCTATAAATCAGACGGCGGGCAGTGGTCTCCTATTGGGAGCGATCTGCGCCGACCTATTGTGAAAGTAATAAATTAACTAACGGCCAATTAATCTCGTTAGCTCTTGGTCTGTGTATTGAATAATCTCCAGTCGAATGCATAATAATCTCCTCAACATGCAAGCCCATCAAAGCACATGCAAAGTTTGAATTAATTAAGGAAAATCATTACACAAAAATCTTGCACTGCCATCGATGGTCAATGAACCTGACAATATGTGGCCAAAAGCATGGGGAATGTCATTCTAGTGAGAGGAGGAAATAAACATCAATTAACATGTAGTCCCCGATTTGTAGGTCAGCCAAAATTGATGAACAGAAAAGTAAGACTCAGCGAGAGATCGGGAAAGACTTGGAGTCGGAAGAGCAGTGGCAGCAGCCAACATACTCGTACTCGTACTCGTACTCGTACTCGTAATTATGTTTGTAACTAAAAACTGAGCAAGGTTTTTGCTGTTCTGCCGGCAAAAAGGGCTACACACAGCACAGATTGCAACAAAAGACTTGAGCCACAAACGTGGCCCCGGACAGAGTGCAGTGCAGTACAGTCGTGCGGGTTGCTTCGGTTCGCCCCGATTTCCACATTGGTGACCAGCAGCTGGGCCGGTCTCTGCTCAGAGTTGGGTTGGTATGCTAATTAGCTCTAACTGTAGTACGCACTGCTAACCGCTTAACCTATAAGACAGACAAGAACCCTTTGGAGCGTTTCTACCGCCGGCTTACCCTTCGTAACGCTGATCAGCTATGGGTATCCTTATGATTGGATGCTAATCGTGTTATTTGCACAAAAGAACTTAGCAATAAAGTTCACACAGTCACAAACACAAGAGAGACAGAGAGAGAGAGAGACACTCACGATTCCCGTTTCTTGCTTCTTTGCTTTTGCGATTTCCGTTGATTTTCAATTCGTTCAATTTTCCTAATACGTCTCGCACTTTTCTTTTCTCTCAGCTGCAAAAACAACACTCACAACAACTCACACAATGCCTTGGGGTTCAATATGGGTATGGGTATTATTTTCTTTCATTTACATTTCTCTCGCGTCTTCGATTTGCTCAAAGGTGTCTCTGTTGGAGTTGGAGGAGATCCACGACGCGTCCGCTGCGTTCGACGGTCCCGGTTTGAATGAAGTTGCGCGACGACAAAAGAAATTTTTTATTAAAAAGAAAGCACTGGCATTGGCATTGGCAGCGAACAGCGAACAGCCAGCTGACAGTTGGAACTGAAACGGTTGGAAACGGTTAACAGCCACTGTTAAAATTCGAATTCGCTGCAGTGGAACATTTTAATTGTTGCATGCAGTCTGGGACGTTACGAGGCGCTTCCGAGTGATCTTTGGAATGTGTAATAAAACCGCCAACACTAACCGTTAATAAATGAACGATGTGTGGGTTAATGATAAGAGAAATTCCCAACAGCATTAGCATTTCATAACGGTTTAGATAACAGAAATTACAGAATTATGTATATCTGCTATGTAAGTGCCGCAGGAGCTTTGCAAATTCCTTCCTTCGTATCGCAGTACTCCATCGCAGGCTCTTTGGACTCCAAATGAAAGTTGGCCAGAAGAAAGTAACTAAGGCACTCTTTATATATGTATGTATGTTGGAAAATCGCTCAATTAAGACCAAATATTAGGCGACTTATATGAAATCAAATTTAAGCACATACTTAACTTGCTGATGTTACGTACATTTATTTGGAGATGTCTGCGCTTTACGCCCCAAAAGGTGTTCGTCTGTGGATGTTTTCGTGGTTCACCAAACGCCACCAAACTCGCAAGTAGCCAGCAGTGAAAGCGGAAGCACAGAGCACTTATTATTCTCTCTATTTCGTACCAGCACACAAAAAGTGATGGGTAAAAAGTTGGAATGACAACAGCAATCAAAGCAATAAATGTAATTACTTCATTCATAAGCACAACAGGGCGAACGTGGAACCGGAATCGGATCAGGGCCACAAAGTTCCGTCCAGCCAATAAAAATTGGTCATTAAATAAGCAAAGGAAAGCTGTCTAAATATTTTCACTCCTGCTTCTGCTTACATTTGTTGTTCTTTTATTGCATAAGGAGCGAGATCTTACTAGGGACTTCACCTTTATAAATAATGTTAGTTTGTATAAATTAAATTCTGCGTTTCATTCCTGCGAAGGTTTTTCTTTGCTGCTCGGCAGCAAAAGAGTCACTAGAGTACGCACACTCGTCGCCATGTCGCCCGACCGCTAGCGTGCCTGGTTGAAGGGATTGTCGGGCGACTTGTTCCATTCCTTCATCAGCAGCTGCTTCCACTGGGACATGCGTAGCGAGGGATTGTCGGCTTTGATGCGAGGCAGATTGTTGGCTTCAAAGGTTTTGTAGGCTGCGCGCATACGCTTCTCGGGATGCTTGTCCTCATCGCTCTCGTTGACACTGTGGGAAATTGAACCAGAGCCTTAGGGAAACCCAAAAAAGAAAGAAAACTTTGATGACACTCACCTGAGAACAACCAGCGCCTGGTCAATGTTGCTGGCTACATCAGTGTCGGCGAGTGAACGATTGAGGTTCTCCTCCATGACATTGGTCTGCACCACAACGCGAGTGGCGGCGGGCTTGTTGGCCTCGTTGATGGCATCGAGATTTCGCTGCTTCTTCTCCACCTCCTCCAGTATCTGCTGTCGATTGATTTTGGCCAGCGGCTGCTTGCGCTGGGTGCTGATGGAGCTCATCTCCTCGTCCAGCAGTGCCTTGGCCTCCGCCTTCCGCTTGGCTGCCTCCGCCCGCTTGCGCTCCTCTTCCTCACGACGCTGCTGCTTCTTGGCCAGACTTTTGTCATCGTCATGCCACAGACGATCTTCGGCGTCCTTGGCCTTCTTATCCTGGGTCGCCTTGCGCTCCTTCTCCTTACGCTCGCGCGCCTCCACGGCCTTCGAGTTGGTACCCATTTTCTTTGGCATTTTGTCCAAAATTTGTCAAAAATTTGCGAATTTCGATTGTAAATATGTTGATTCGGTGTGACCGCTAATTTATTGAGACACTCTTCTAACCCTCAGAAATATACCGAAATATTCAATATCATGTAGAAAATACACCGTAAATATACTGGTATTTTCATTTACTAGTGGAATAAATACCAAAACTATATCGATTCCGCCCTGGGTGCATCTTTGTTTACAAATTTTCGAATTAAACAATTGTAATCCTCACGCAGCATGGACCTATTAAAGAAAGAAATAGCCCGTAAACGGAAGCTACTTGAGGATAAGCAGCTGATCGATGACAAGAAAAAGTACTTCAAGCGAGGCGACCTCAACGCCAAGAACACGGAGGAAGTGCTGCAAAAAGTTGGCTACAAGAAGCAGGAGTCGGTCGAGGCGCAGGGACAGATCACGGAGGGTGCCTACAGTTTTGTGGCCGACGGACAGAACATACTGCCGCGCACAGAGGTCATTCGGCGTCTGCGGGAACGCGGAGAACCCATTCTCATATTCGGCGAGACGGAGCCGGAGGCGTTCGACAGATTGCGACAGTGCGAGATTTCGCAGCCAGAGGCTAATCGGGGATTCCGCAACGATTTCCAGGAGGCAATGGAGCAGGTGGATGCCGCCTATCTGCAGGAGATGTTCGCCAACGCACCCACCGCCAAAGAGGACAAGAAGTCCGACCTGGCCGAGCTCGATGAGTCCGTTTCCTGGGAGAGCATACAGACCATGGCCAAGAAGATGGGTCGCAACAAAGACTACGACATGGACGTGATCATCACGCTGCTCACCTTCCTGCTCAAGCTGTGGAACGACCAGATTGCGACCTACAGCAAGCACGAGATTATGTCCACAAAGGTGAAAATGACGCGTGTGATCTACACGCAGACGAAGGAGTACGTGAAGCCGCTGTTCCGCAAGCTGAAGCACCACACGCTGCCCGAGGACATCCTGGACAGCCTGCGCGACATTGTCAAGCATCTGCTGAACCGCAACTACATCACTGCCAGCGATGCCTACCTGGAGATGGCCATCGGCAATGCCCCCTGGCCCATTGGTGTCACCATGGTGGGCATCCATGCGAGAACCGGTCGCGAGAAGATCTTCTCCAAGAACGTGGCGCACGTGATGAACGACGAGACGCAGCGCAAGTACATACAGGGCCTGAAGCGATTGATGACCAAATGCCAGGAATACTTTCCCACAGATCCCTCCAAGTGCGTCGAATATGTCAGCAAGAAGGATCGTGAATAAAGTGAAACGTTTATATTAGTCATAATTATAGTAGCAACATTAAGTTTGTAACTGAAATGGAACTGCATTCTGTACGTAGAGAGCATGGGGAGACGCCTCTTCCTTCACTTCTTGCCCAGCTCGGCCGAGCGTTGCGTCGCCTTTTCCACGGCATTTATGAGCGTGGCCCTGCAAGAAGCCCCAGAGAAAGAACCTTAGTAGTTGGGTAATTTCCGAACCGGGTGCCACTGCCTCACCTGAGATTGCCCTTCTCCAGCTCGTGCACACCCACAATGGTTGAGCCGCCGGGTGAGCACACCTCATCGCGCAGCACGGCCGGGTGCTTGCCGGTGATGAGAACAGTCTTGGCTGCGCCCAGTAGGGTCTGAGCTGCAAACTGCAGAGCCATGGCACGGGGAACACCCTGCTTGACACCACCATCGGCCAGAGCCTCGATTATTGTGTAGACAAAGGCTGGGCCACAGCCAGCCACGCCGGTGACGGCGTCGATCATGTGCTCCGGCACCTGCTGCGCCAGTCCCAGTGCGTTGAGCATTAGGTGCACCTTCTCCAGATCCTGGTGAGTGACACGAGAGTTGCCCGTGTACACGGTGCAGCCCTCGCCGACCTGCATGGATGTGTTGGGCATCGTGCGGATCACCTTCAGGCCCGAACTCTCGATAAAGTCGAACTTTTCCTCTAGGGTCTTGAGTGTGGTGCCCGCCAGCACGGAAACGATGAGCTTGCTGGCGTCCTTCGCGGACGGCACATGCTTGTATTTGAGCTGAGCGACGCAGGGTCCCAGGATGTGCGGCTTGACGCAAATGAACACAATGTCTGTGTGCTCCAGAACTTCGCAGTTTTCGTCGGTGGTGACGGCTCCCAGCTCCCGCCAACGGGCTAGGTTCTCGATATGCGGGCCCGAGACCAGCACCTGGCTGGGCTTCACAATGCCGCAGCTAACGAGGCCGCTGCCAATGGCAAAAGCCATATTGCCGCCTCCAATGAAGCCAATTCGTTCATCGAGCTTTGCCATCTTCCTGCCTCGCCCTTTTGCAATTAATTTGCTCTTCAGACGTTTGCTTGTAATGATTGATTGCTATTATCTAACGTTATGGCGTCGGCGTGGAAGATTTCCGGGTAATAATTGCGCTTGACTGGATTTTATCGCCGTTCTAATCAATAGCATCTGTCTTAGGAGCAGTGCTGGCAGAAAATCAGAGTAATAATAAAGCTAGATTGAAAACAGAAAATTGCTGAAAATGTCTATTTATTGTGCGATAATTTCCTGACCATGCATATATAATATTCAATAATAATAACTGAATTTACTTAAAAAGCATTCTTTAAAACAATTTTAAGGTTTAATGTTATTAAAAACCAGAGATAAATCCTTTAATATGCCAAGATGTCAGCACTGCTGCAGTGCGACCATAAGACAGCGGTTAGAAAATACCAATCAACAGCTACTAGACAGACATAAATTCTTGTTGACTTCTTTTCGCCTGGTTCTATTTTGAATAAAACTTTTGTCTCCCGCCGGCTGTGGTGATTTTCTGAGTAGAATGCGGCGACATCTGCAGTGGAGCATCAAACAAGTGGGTCACAGCTTTAATTGGATAGCCAGAACTATTTTATTTCAAGACTTTTCAGTTGACATCCAGTTATGCCGATGGCCAGCTATCTCCGCGCCGGGTGGCGGAACAGGCTTTGGAGGATGCCGTGAATCTAAAGACGCTGAATGCCTTTGTGCGTCTCACACCAGAGGAGGCTCGACAGCAGGCGTTGGAGTCGGAGCAACGCTACCAGAAGAAGCAGCCGAACAGTGGCCTGGATGGTGTCACCATTGCCATTAAGGATAACTTTTGCACGAAGAATGTGCACACTACCTGTGCCTCACGGTTGGTTTGCAAGAATGTTCTCAAACAAACAGCTTGCTCAGCCTGCCCTCTTGGTTTCCAGCATGCTGCAGGACTTTGTGCCGCCCTACGATGCGACGGTGTGCTCCCGATTACGCCAAGCCGGCGCTGTGCTCCTCGGAAAGACCAATATGGACCAGTTTGCAATGGGCGCCGGCACAGTGGACTCCATTTATGGGCCCGCAAAGAACATCTGGAGCGAGGATCTGACAGAGGACAACTGGCGCATTGCGGGCGGCAGCTCGGGAGGATCTGCATCAGCTGTGGCCGCTGGCTTGTGCTTTGCGTGAGTAACTTCTTTCGGTTGTTTACAATTTTCACCTTGCACCTAACCTCAATTGCCGACATGTTAAACTCGAAAATGGGATTATTCCTACGAAATACTTCTCACGGGCATCATTGCTAGCTTCGTTCGCGCCGGAAGGTGCATTTTTATTAACGAGCAGAACGCGCGGCTCGGCAGTGGCCACCAGCTGCACTCATTACATAACAAACTAAGGGATAGAGCACTAATTGTTTAGATGATAATTTCCGTGTTGGCGAGATCCTCGTCCGATGGCAGCGAAATGCTTGCGGGGTCCACGTAGTCGGGGCTCACCAAATCCACGCCAGCCTGCTCGCGACGGCGCAGCTCCAAGAAGCCCTCGCGCTGGGCCCAGTTGCGCATCTGACTGTCGGGTGAGTAGGACCAGAAGAAGGTTCCCCACACCAGGCACAGGGTGACGGTAACGAAGAAGGTGGCTTTCGTCGCCTTGCGATCCTCAGCTTCCTCCTTGTAGTCGAAGCCGTAGCTCATCCAGTTCTTGGGGCTGGGATTGGCAAAGTCTTCTGTTGTTACGCTGGCGGGGGCTGCGATTGTCTCGTCCTTCTTCGGCGACGTCTTTATGCTGCGGCATGCCCGTAATGTGGCCGCCTGGTTGGCCACCAGGGAGCGCTGGAGCGCCACGGCACGGCTGGTTACACGAAAGAGCGCAGACATCGCTTCAGAATGCAAATATAATTGCAATTTTCGTAAATAATAAAGTTTTCGTCGTTCGGTCGACTTTCTGACAGCAGCGCAGAGTGACCGTTTTCCACACGCAATCAGCTGGTGCAAGCGGATGCCAATCTTTCTTATAACTGCATTGGTATTTCTTACATGTATATTTTTAATACCGAATATATATTTTTTTTGTAGTGGCATTGGTTCGGACACTGGCGGTTCCACTCGAAATCCTGCCTCGTATTGCGGTGTTGTGGGTCTGAAACCTACCTATGGCCTGGTCTCCCGTCATGGACTCATTCCCTTGGTCAACTCCATGGATGTGCCGGGCATTTTCGCCCGCTCGGTTAGCGACTGCGTTGAGGTCTTGAATGCAGTTGCTGGACCGGACGGGAAGGATTCTACAACCATTAAGCAGCCATTCACAAAGATACAACTGTCAGAAGTTGATGGAATCGATCTGGGAACGGTGCGCATCGGAATTCCCAAGGAATATCACTGCAACGGACTGTCCGCTGAGGTCCTGGAAACGTGGACCAAGGTGGCAGATCTCTTAGAGTGCGCTGGTGCCTCAGTGCAGCAGGTTTCCCTGCCCAATACGGCAGCCAGCATATTCGTCTACTCGATCCTGAACCAGTGTGAAGTGGCCAGCAACATGGCTCGCTACGATGGCATCGAGTATGGGCACCGCGCTGCCGACGAGCGCAGCACAGAGCAGTTGTATGCACAATCCCGTGCCGAGGGCTTCAACAATGTGGTCAAGACGCGCATCCTGACGGGAAACTTTCTGCTGCTTCGCAAAAACTACGATCACTACTTTGAAAAGGCGCTGCGTGTGCGACGCTTGATTGCCGAGGACTTTTCAAAGGTATTTGAGGCCTCTTCGAAGGAAGACCGTGTAGACATTCTCCTCACACCGACGACTCTTACTGAAGCTCCTCTGTACAAGGACTTCTCCTCGCTCAGCAACCGGGATCAGTGTGCGATGCAGGACTTCTGCACACAGCCAGCCAACATGGCGGGTATTCCTGCCGTATCAATCCCCATACGCCTCTCCAGTGCGGGACTTCCACTGAGCCTGCAACTGATGAGCCGCAGCCTCAACGAACAGTTGCTGCTCTCCGTGGCGCGCTGGATTGAGGCGCAGGTGGCCTTCGACTCGCTAGATCACAGACTGGAGCAGAAACTTAGCTTATAAGATGAAGTTAGAATTCAATAAAAGTTGTTTAAAACTTTACTGGTATTAAAATGTATATTTAGTATTAATTAAAAAAAACAGCTTGTGCTGCTACTAGGCACATGTTATTTCGAAGGTCTGGCAGCACCACATCAAGCACGCGCGTATTTTCTAAACAAATTTCGCACAGCGAATAAATCCATCGTTGCTCGCAATGTACACGGTATTGTTGTCGCCACAGCAAATACTATTCACCCAACTTCCCACCTCGACGTGGCCCAGGGCACGAGGCTGTGGGGAGGCCAAATCGGTCCAACCTTTGACCTGTTTGTCGTAGCCTCCGGAGTACAAATGGCAGTCGTCGCCGCAAATGCTGTTGACAATCCACTCGTGGCAATTCTGCAAGCAATTTCACAACACATAAGGAGCGATTACATCTTGAGTTGAGGACTCACTCACCGGCAATTGCCAGATGTGGGCAAACTGTTGCTGCGGCAAATTGTTAACCAGCTGCAGGCCCATTCCTGTGCGATCGGGAAAGGCAATGAAGCTGCGCTTGCCCTCGACCATGGGTCCCAGGAGGGTTAGGGGCGACTTTCCGGGTATTACTGCCTTGTTGCTGTACTTTCCGGACTTGCCATCCACCGTCAGAGACACCACCACGTCCAAATCACGCACCGTATAGATCAGCCTCTCTTCGCCGGCCAGTGACTTGACCTCCTCCACCAGATTGTACTTGAAGAGCATCCGATCGTTGCTCCAGGTGGTCACCACACCCTTGTCGTCGCCCGTGTAGAGCACAGATCCATCGCAGTACATGGCTTGGATGGAGTCGTCGCAGCGGAAGAGATCCTGCACCGATGCATCCCCGTAGGGCGGCAGCATGAACTTCACGTGACCGTCGCAACTGCTCGAGTAGAGCTTCCCCTGCTCATTGACGGACATGCAGTAGATGTACGCATCGTGGGCGTTCACCGTGTCCAACAGCTGTAGCGATTCCGACCAGATCTGCAAAGCGGTTAGCCAAAATGTAGCCAGCAAAGACAGCGGACAGTGTTCATGTAATACCCACTCGGATTTTCCCATCGGCGCCACCGGAGAACAGCTGGTGGTTATAGTACGCCAGGCAAGTGGCTTCCCCCTCGTGCGCTTCCACGGACGTGTGCTCGATGCGGGCGTTGTTGGGCATTTGGCGGCGAGCGAGAGCAAACTAACCCAAGCACCAACCAACCGGACGGACAAAATCGGAAGACATATGCGGCCTCAGCCGGCATGACCATTCTATATATACCAGCGATGCGCTCTCTTCGATGCTAAAAATAAATGCCACGCATAGTGAGTGGGGTAAGTGAGTGCACACGACTCTTCCAATTGTTTTCAAAACACTTTAGTTACACACTTTAATATGCAATAAGTTTAGTTCAGCAAGTACATTGAAAATACATACATACACACGCACATACATCATATACATACATTGTACATAAGCATCTATGTACATAGACACTCGTTAGGGTACTCGTTATGTACGGGATGCTTTACCTTAGACAACGAACGTAAACCAATTCAACTAGAAATACAATCAATTTCCTTTGCTATCACAAAAGTCTTCTCAACTCAAGAGAGGGGATTCCCGGGCAACCAAATTGAAATACAAGTAAAAGTACAACTAAATCGATTTTACAGCGAATTTTCTACAGCTTGTCAGTGTTTTCAGTTTTTGTTGTTTTTAGTTCAAGATTCTTTTTGTTTTTACTTGTTGTTAGATTGTCATTCTGCTTGAAAATTCAAATCATTTCGCGTACCCTTTATCTTTCCTTTATCCATTTTTACATAATTTGAATTGCATAATTTGTATAATATAATTCTCAATTGCGTTTTAATTCGAGTATGTAGATTTTGTTTGCTATTACTCAAATACCTAGATTATACGTATTATATGTATGATACTTAATGCTTAATGGGGTATTTACACTCTTTCTTGGAAATTTTGATTGAATTTTAAAGGGGCCTGGGGCTAGGACGCGACTCTTACCGAGACTCTTTGCAGCATTCATAATAAACCCAAACATTTTAGACAATAATTCAACTATGAATTTGGTAATCAAACATTTCCAGCAAAAAGTGTAAACCCTTCGAAACGCCAGGAGACAATCGATGCTGCCTTAATATAATCGTGTTTAACTTGAACTCCGGAGTTTGTCTCATCCTTATGTGTAAGCCATCGGGTTTTCCAATTGATTGACTTTCCTATATCGTATATGTATGTATGTATATGTTAAATATGTTTACGTATATCTTGTTCTTGAGACAACAACAGTTATATATTTAGGTTTAGTGTAGTTCTGGGTGTCAGCGCGCCGCTCTCCCCTGTGCACGAGTAGAGTCGCACACCAATGGGGCGCACAGAACATAAATTTAATTTAATTCCCTATCGTTGCTTAAGTGAAAAATTACACGTATACAGAAACACACATTGAGTATTGCTTAGCTCGAAGGATTTTGCCAGCTAGAGATGCTTGCACGGAACGCCTTTTGTTTTTCCTTGCTTATTTTCTTTGGTATTACGAGTTTCTCAAGTATTAAATATCACTAACAGGGGCATTGTTCAATAGGGGGGGGATTGTGGCGTGGTATCCGGTCTAGACGTAATACGCATTGTAAGGATTTCGCTTCTCCAGACATGGTAGCACACACTCGAGCGTATTGCGAAATGCCTCACGGAAATCCCGATTAAAGTAGGCATAGATAAGCGGATTCAGCGTCGAATTGAAGTAACCGATCCAGAAGAGCACCACCACAACCACATCGGGACAGGGGCAGGCGGCACCGCAGAGCGAGGTGATGACATACCTGAGAGACAGACAGACAGACAGAAATACAGTTGAACCGATGAGCTCCATGCTGTGCTGGATTGTGGACTTACCATAGGAAGAAGGGCAGCCAGCAGAGCAGAAAGACGCCCATGATGATGCCCAAAGTTCGTGCAGCCTTGTGCTCGGCCTTCCATCCCTTTGCTGGCCGCACAGAGCCGCCTGTGGGTGCAGATAAAGAGTTGAGTTGGATTGAAATGAAATGAGAGAAGGCAATTGGCTGATTAGGTTCAATTCGTTGCGGTTCGATTCGTTTTAAACCGACGTCTGGGCCCATCGACCAGAGTCAAGTTCTGTGCTGTTAAGCCATTGCAATTGACAGTTTGCTGCTTTGCTCTGTTTTGCTCTGTTTTGCTGTAGTGTGATTGTGTGTGATGCAAAAAGGCGGTCCGATTCGGTTTGGTTCGGTTTTGTGTGCTCGTTCTGTGGAGAGAAAGTGCCGGGCATGTTGTGTATGCGACGGGTCATGTCCTGGCGTATTTAACTTTGACATTAGTAATACTATTGCTTTTGGATCGGAGGCATTATCTAGACGCCCCGCCCCAACCGTCGACCCATCACTGTCATTACACTGCCGGCATGTGTGTGTGTGAGGTATTTCGAGTACCCAGTACCAGTTCTCGTATCTTCGTGCTGTGGTGCTGGGTGCTTGATTGGAATGTATATATGGAAGTGTGTGTGGGGGAAAGCAATAAAAACGAAGCAAACAATTGAAAATATTTACACAGGACACTTGTTATCACAACGACATACAGCCCCTCCCTACAACATCTCCTGAAAGTGAGAGTTCAGGGCAGGAGAAAGTATAACAAATCAGACGGACAACAGTGAGCAACAGGAAGTGGCGGACAAGTTTGTCCTTCGCTCTCCGCCTCCTCGATTCTTGTTGTCGTCGACATCATCCGTTGATGGATGCTCACCAGAGAGCTGGCCATGGATGGATACTCGATGTTAAGTGCTCTGCAGAGAGGAATTCCAGCCAGCCAGCTGGGCAGGTGTGGGCGGACAAGGCGTAACGAAATCATAATGCAAAAACGAATGGCAAAGTGGAGGCGCAACATGGCAAGGCAAACGCACGTGCAGAACGGAAGCAATTATTTATGTACAGCATGAGAGTGGAGAAAGCTCAGATGGGTTTGGGTGTGGGCTTGGCTGGGGTTTTCTGTATCGTTAGGTGCGTGTGAAGCCCCTGACTAAGCTGGTTATCAGGGGGGACGCTGTCTAAAACGGTTTTTGGGCGGATCCTGTGGTCAGGTGAAGATTCGGTTTGGGTTTGGGTTCAGTTCGGTTCGGTTCAGCTATAATGATGTTAATTCGATTTGTGGACAACGTTATCTCGGGTCAAAGAATTGGCTTTACCCTAAACTCCTGTATTTGATGTTGGTTTATTTTTTGGCCATTGAAAGGATACTTTTAAGGATGCATGTCGGTATATACAGCTGGGATGTGTGGGTGCGTGTGTGTCCTGGACTGATGCGAGTGCTGATGCGAGAGGAAAGCAAATGATTGACACTGATAGCGTAGGAAAAGCGTGAGATTGAAGTGTTAAAACATGAGACAGACACAGATGCAGACAGATACAGAAAACTGACTGAGACAGACAGACAAAAGAGTTACAAGGAGAAAAGGAGAGAGCGAGAATGAGAGAGAAGGATGGGGGGTAGAGCTGGGCTACTGTTTGCTGTTTGCTGTGTGGTGGATACGACAAGACTCACCGGTTGCACCACAGTGACTGCATCCGGCTTTGGAGCGGTGCTTCCGATGGCGCTGCCTCTGCTGCCAGCATGCCGTGACCGCCGCCGTACGTTTGTGCCAGAAGCGTGTGGGGGGCTCCTCTGGCTCAAGATCTGGAGCTGGGGCGTGACTACTACGTTTACTACTTGCATTGGCGGTGGTGTCAGTGGAGTTGGTTGTGATGTTGGTGCTGATGTCGCTCCCACAGAGCGGACACTTCGGCAGCGGGCTGGACACGGGGGCAAACTTGATGCCGCGCGGCTTCTGATCACTGATCTCGGCCTCCTCCTCATCCACAAAGATGCAGATGCCACCGCGTCGAATGAGCGAGGATTTATTGGAAAATTCGTGCTCTGCTTGCAGGATTGTTGGTTGGTTTTATTTTTTGCGGGGTTTTTGGTTCGGGTACGATCACAAATTTGTTTGTTTTTTTGGTTGATTTTTTGGAGTAGAAGTTTTTGCGGTTGGACAAAATTTGATGATTCGGTTTACATATATTTACACATACAAACACACAGACACAAAAGAAATGTTGTGAGAGAGAGAGAGAGAGAGAGACAGATACATAGATATATAGAGATAGAGAGAGAGATACAATTACAAAGAGAAAGAAAGAGATAAAGAGAGCGACAAGTAGTAGACATAAATTCAGTTCATGGACAGGACATCATAGGTATTGGTCAAGGATTTGGGGGCACAGATCACATCACATCACATGCGCATGCGTGCCATGCATCGCCACACACAAAGGTTCAGGGAGGAGCGAAAAGAGAGGAATCAAAGCAAACAGTTGCACCAGTAGGAGGACATTACATGGTTCTTCCTTTATCAAGGCTTTCAATGGCAGCTCTCCCAACACTTTTCATTGAAGGTTTGCGTCGTTTTCTTTGTTCTTGGCTTGGCGGTGCAACTAACATAAAGCTCTAGTCTAAGTCTCTAGTAGCATTAACTAAAGCTTTATTGGTGGTTCTTCTACTAGGTAGAGGCTAAGCTCGGAGTGGAAAGGCAGTCCAATTGCTTTTGAAATGGTTTTCAGATGGTAAGTAATCACTTTTCTCAATTAAGATTAATTTCCATAATTTATTTCGAGCTCTCAAGATTGAGACTGTCCCTTCTTTCTCCGAGTGTAGCCCCAAAAGCACCTCTTAATGGTTTTTGCTCATTTTTTTTGCTACTCTACTCAATCATTTAAAGATAAATGGAGAGGGGGCACTACTCACTTGCTGAACTGGTGGAGACGCGACCCATGGGAATGTAGCTGCGACTGTCACTGTTCTCCTGCGAGAAATTTATGACATTGACGTCATAGGTCACCACGGAGGCCTGACGCTTCCTCACGGTCTGCAGGCCATCGTAGCCGGCCAGGATGCTGCAGCGTTGACGGCCCCCGGAAACACTCACATCCGCCTCTCCAGAGCTATCTTTGCGCTTGAACAGCGGCGATGTGACATCGATGGGCTCACCGCCCAGGCCATCGCCACCGCCCTCCACGGGCGAGAGCGTGGAGTCGAGTATGATTTCTGGCTTTGGGGATATGTTGAGGGGAAGCTGCTGCTGCTGCTGCTGTTGGTTGCAGGCAGACAGCGGCTGGGGACTGGGCTGCGGCACTGGCAGCGTGGTGACCACATCCAGGGATACTGTCGACGTGTCGCTTGGCGTATAACCAGGTCCGGTTGCATGCGGCGGTGGCGGCGACAGGAAGTACACATTGATGGACGCCGACTGCGAGTTGGAGTTGGAGTGGGAGCCCAGAGCATTGCCATTGGAAGCGGACGTGCACGAGGCCGTGCACGTGGCTGTGGCCGTGGCGGGAGCCGGTGTGTTCGGTGGGGACATCAGGTAGTTGGCGCACACCTGATCGCTCAGCGTGCTCATTCGCTGGGGCGCTGCCGCCTGGCGCCTGGAGCCAACGCTGCGCCCCTGTTCGCCCAGCGGGAAGCTGAGCGAGCGGAAGATCTCGGCCAGCTCGGAGCTGTTGGCAATCAGCATGCCGCCGCTCTGCTCCGGCAGCTCGGGCGGCGAGAGGGAGGGCGGCGGCGTGGCCGGATGCTTGGGGGACTCCCCGAAGCAGTCAGCCAGCTGGGCCAGCTCGTCCCCCGGCCCCATGCCGATGCCGAGTCCGTCAGTGTCGCCGCTGAAGTCGATCAGCTGCACGCCATCGCTGAACTGCTGAATGACGCAGGCACCGCTCTGCTCGCTGAGCACGTTGATGTCCAGCAGGATGTCCGGCTTGTTGGGCGTTGAGTCCGTGTCGCTGTGCTGCCGCTGGCGTCGCTCAAGTTTGCGTTCCTTGCCGCCACCGCCACCGCC
This sequence comes from Drosophila guanche, assembly GCF_900245975.1. Taxonomy (NCBI): domain Eukaryota; kingdom Metazoa; phylum Arthropoda; class Insecta; order Diptera; family Drosophilidae; genus Drosophila; species Drosophila guanche. The sequence goes on from NW_022995749.1 coordinate 26,047, forward strand.
ACCGCCCCCGCTTCCGTTGTAGCTGTGCGAGAGCTTCCGATTGCGGGCGCGCCGGAAGAAGCTCGATCCCTCCGAGGTGGCCTGGTTTCGCTTCCTCTCCAGCGCAAAGCATTCGGCACTGGAGCGCTTCGTCTTCGCCAGCAGCGAGAGGAAGTTGAAGCCCTTCTCCTTGCCGGGCAACTGCTGCTGCTGCTGCTGCTGCTGCTGCCCCGTGCTGCTGGCCCTGGCCTCGCTGATCGTGCGCAGAAATTCCGAATCGCTGGCTGCGATCGCCTTGCGCCCACATGCCGCCGCACCCGCCTTCAGCCGGATGAAGTCCGTCTCGCTGAGAGCGGCGTATTTGCCTCCTCCTGGCGCACTGATGACCGTGCCCCCCGTCTGCTTCTTGAAGTACAAATAATTGTCCTCGATGAGCCGTTTCAGCTCCTTGTTGTCCTCGGCCAGCGGCAAGTGGGTGTCGTAGTGGTCATTGCTCTCGCTCTCGTCGCTGTGCAGCCCAAAGACCCGATAGGCCGTGGACTCGGCCTCCGGCTCGCTGTTGCCACTGCCGCTGGTCAGGCTGAGCTGCTGCTGCGGTAGCGCCGGATGCTGCGGCTGCCCCAGCTCCTGCTCCTCCGTCTGTGACTCTTGCCCCTCCACTTGGAAGAACTTTGTGGCTGGAAAGGACTCTGTCCATATCTGCGGATTGAACACAGGAGCTGGCGGCTGCAGCTGATTGTGGGTGTGCGTGTGCAGAGGCTGCTGCTGCAGCGCCATCATCGAGGGTGCGCTGTCCGTGTGCGTGACCTTTTCGTAGCGCTCCTGCTCGAGGTCGCGCAGATCGATGCTGCTGCGGCTGAGGCGTCGCGGCGGCGGGGAGGGCACGCGCAGTTCATCGCACTCGTCCTTGTCGTCATCCTCATCCGTCGCCGGCTGCAGCATGTCCTGTCAAGTCAAGTCAAGTCATGTTGAGGCACCAATTATATAAAGGAACGTGCACTCCCAATCTAATCAACACTTTATTTAACAGGAACAAGAGGACTTGAATGTTCTGCGGATGACCCCCTCGCACTCACCTCCAAGTTGCTCAGCGCACTGTGCGTCTCCTCACGCGTGGATGCCACATTTAGATCGCAGTCACTGGGATGCAGATAGCTCAGGTTGGTGGGCTGCTGCGTTTGCCCCATGTGCACGCTGTTCAGCAGAATGTTCGAGCTGGTGCGGCTCAGAGCCTTGCGCTGGCGCACAGCCTCCCTGTACACGAACACGGAGAAGAGAGGAACAATTAATCCAACCATTAATTCGATGGCCGTCCATCGCTCACGGCATCGTCTCGTGCCACACAAACTCACTTGAAGATGCGCCAATACATCACGAGCATCACAATGCCGGGTATCCAGAAGCTCACCGAACTGGAGATGAGGGCATAGGCCTTGTTCACCACAAATGAGCACTGGTCCGGGTGCAGCGATATCTCCCGCAGGTGCTCCGCCGTCGTGTACCAGCCCAGGAAGATGGGCGTGAATGAGATGAGGGCGGGCAGTATCCAGACATTGGCCAGCATGAAGCACACCGTTTTGTGTGTCATATTCAATGGATACTCCAGTGGACGCACAATGGCATAGTATCTGTTGAAGCAGAGCAGGAAGCCTTAATAATGGAGATAAATTGTAAACCATGCGGAAGGGAGCCTAAACCACCTAAACCACTGAGGGAAAATGCTTAAGACTTGACTGATTTTTCCCCGCGTATCATAGAATTGATTATTGTCTATGGCAGGCCTGATAATCGTTGCTGTGTGTTCAGTTTTTGCGTGCATAAACACCTCACAAGGATAACCAAAAGGAGTAGTTTCCGTGTGGGAAAAATATTAGTTGTGGCTTTTCATCATTAAGTTTCTAATTTCGATTGGGGCTTTGCTGTTGTTTTTGTTGCTTTTTCTTTCCTCTTTTGTTTTGCTGTGTGTACGTTCGAGTGGGCTTTGTGGACCGTCCGAAAGGTGAGTGAAACACAAATTAATTAAAACAGACAAAGGCCCCACAGCCACTGTCCCCTTGACCAGTCGCCATCGAGCATTGAGCATTGTTGTTTGGGGCAGGGCTGTAGGGAGAGAGCACCCCCGGCGGAGTAGTCGCAGCTGTGAAAGTCTCCGTCGAGGCATAGCGCCAATTAACAGCTTGGCGGCATTCAAGGGACGTGGGTGTGGGTCCCCTTTGGCACGCCCACATTATGACCAGCTGCAAATCATTTGGGCCGCATTCATCATACGGCCCCGGCCTAATGTTTGCTTTTGATGTGCGCTCCTTTCACGGTAATTAATTGTTTCTTATTCGAAGTGCGCGGGGGAAGGAAGGTTTTTGTATGGAAAGTGATTTGCCAGCAGGCATCTGGGGAAGATTAATGGTCTGGGAGAGATATACATATTTAAAGGCGCATTGCATACAATTGACTTTAAATCGTTAAACAGAGCCCTAAAGGTGGGCTGGTAATCTGTGTTTACCCACCTGTCGACGGATATGCAGCATAGATGCAGTATGCTTGCCGTGGAAAAGTAAACATCGAGGCTGTTGTACACGTTGCACATGAACGGTCCGAACATCCACTTGCCACCGGACAGCTCCACGGACGCGTTGAATGTCATCGCACAGAGGGCCACCAGCATGTCCGCCATGGCCAGCGACACCACAAAGTAATTGGTTATCACCCTGTGAACGAAACAAAGGTCCAAGAGATCGTTAGGCTTACGACTGCACAAGTATTGGATGGACTGCCAGGCATGCGTTTTCGCCCGGCTCTCGAACAGGAAAAATGTAGCCACGTCACACGAGTGGCACTTCATACATTTGTGATGGGTCCGGCCCCCCCCCGGTGGCCATGGCCCTGGGAAAAAGAACTCTGGCAGCTTAGCTAAACATTGCATTGCATTCCATTTCCGTTCTCTGGGCACACATATTCTCGTAGCTGCCGGCTGCAGGTCACCTTTATGCAGCAATTTCCTTGGCTGTCATAAGACATTCGACTGACTAGGCAGCTGCCACCTACAGCTACCACTCACAGCGCTGCAGAACAATCCTGAGTGCACAGCATCCAAATATCACAGAACCAAAGAGACGTTTATGCGGTTGTCGAGCAACGGGTGGGGGGGGGTCTACGTATTTTATAGCATGAATTAAAATTTATATAGCACTTTTTGTGCACCTTTTTCCGTGCTCTCTTCACTTTCTGTCACCGTTTTATTTGTTCCTTTTTGCTGCTCTGGAAAGTGTTTATTAATATGTCGACACGATGAGTGTGTGCAAAAAAGAAAGAATTTTAAATTTCTACCCAGTGGCGCTGGGTGTCCAAAAAAATGTCATATTTGTCAAGCTTTTTTCAGCAGTTCGAATATTGTTTATTACACAGTTTTATCGATCGATTGATAGACAAAGTCTGCCTTCCAAACGAACAGCATTCGCTCAGAAAATATAATGAAACTTCGGCAATCTTTGGGTATTATAATTCATCATAAATTGAGTAAATAAATAATGTTATAAGAGAGCAAACAAACAAATCTACAGCATTCGGAATTGAATCTGTTGATTTATGCATTTCCCAAGCGAGAAAAACAAATGTTTACTTCCGACTGAGTTGAGATAAAAAGAGGTACATAAGTAATAAAAGTTAATCTAGAGCAATCTCGTAGAGACCGGAATAATCCAGCTTTTCTGTGTCTGCGTTTTATTTACATTCCGCAAGAGATGAAGCGGTATTCCAAATGACTTTCAAATGACAAAAACCGAGGTGATAAAGGGTAATCTAGCGGGTGTTTGAACATTTTAGTGGCATCATAAACTCTTTAATCAAAATCCTCCAGCTTATGCGCTCCACGCACAAACGTTGTGCAACACCGAAGAGGGTTGTGTGTGGGAGGCAGTGCCACTGGCAACGGGAGTGGCAGTGACAGTGGGTCGGACAGGATGAGAGCCAAGCCTTGTGCTCAATTGTGTGCTACACTTATTTGCACTGCACTCTGGGGCTTCCTGTCATCGCAAGGTTCTCATGGCAGCGATGGGCTTTTGTCTCGCATTTAACTTCGTTTTGTCCTTTATTATTCGACTTGTCGCTCATTTAAATTACATTTATTACGCAGGCCAAAGGCTTCGCCCTCGCATCCTCACATTCGCCCCAGCCCCCCTGTTTGCCCGTGTTTTCCCAGCAATTTTGCCTGCTTTGACCGTCAATTAAATTCAAGTGTCAAAGGTGAGCCGGAAGCGGGACAGGGACAGGGACAGGGTCCGGGACATTCACCGGAAAGACAAATTGGATGTAAAGACTTACCTCAGCTTACGATTGCGCTGCACGGAGATGATGACCAATGCATTGCCCAGAACAGCGGCCAGGATAATTGACGAGAAGATGAAGCCTTTGAGAATGAGCACCGATAAATCCACCCAGCTCTCTTCCAGCTCGCCCTCGCTCTGTTCGAGGATGCTGCTGATATTGTTTGTCAAGTTTGTCCCAACTGTTGGGAAGAGCTCAAACGGTGACTCGGAGGACCAGAAGGCTGAAGTGGCAGTGCCAGTGGCAGCTCCAGCTCCAGCTCCAGCGCCAGCAGACGATGATGTTATTGACGCTGTCGATGTGGCTGTTAGTGAAAGCGAAGTCAACGATGCGTCCACAAACTGCGATGTTGTAGGCAAAGTCGTTGTTGTCGTCGTAGATGTGGATGTTGTCAGCAAAAGGTTACCCTTTGAGGCGGTCGCTGTCGTTGTGACTGTGCCATTAAAGGCAGCGCTACCAGCCACGAATGTTGCAATCGATTTAGTGGGCCTGCTCGTTGCTTTTACTGTAGCTGTTGCTGTTGCTCTTGCTGCTGTTGATGATGTTGCAGCTAATGTCATTGTCGTCGGCGCTTGGCTGATGGCAGTGCTAAGGAAATCAGAAACTTTGGTCCTTGACATGTCGCTCATTTCGTGGTCACTTAACGCTCGGCACTCTGATTAAAACGTTGCTTATTAAAGTCCTTTCCGTTGCCTTGATGCTCATAATGTTTTCCCTTCGCTCTCGTCGTGGCTGTGCTGCCAGTTTTATCTCTTCCCTCTCAAGTATGCGCGTAATTTAAAACGCGAATAATTGCAATCTGCAATGCAAACCAACGGACCGAAGTTGGTCCTCATACTACAACATCATGCCCAGTCAGAGTCAAAGTCCCAGTCAGCGTCAGAGTCACGGCGGTGCTTCTCCACTCCATTGCCCAAAAGCTCTCGGGGGGCACCTCTTCCGGTACGTGTCTCTGTTTGAGTTTACGCGGCAGAGTCTCGATTCACAGTGCTGCTCAAGCGCAGAGCAGTCGTCGCCGGGGAAACTGCAAGTGAATACATAAATTATTTATGAAATAATCGCGGAGTGTGAGACTGTAAAACGGCGGAAAATTGCCCAAAATGAGACTGCTACAGTGGGGAAATCTTTATGTGCATACAAGATTCGGAGACCATAAACCCAGTCCATATTCCATGCCATATTGATATGTATTCTCGGCAATTTGTCCAACTCAACACGGAGTGAATTCCCATCTCCATTCAGCTGTCGCTGGCCCTGCTGCATTAAAATAACAGAAATATGTATTGCGTGTACGCCGGGGTGAGCGCTTGCGATGCATTCTGTTTGAGAGGCAAAGCCACGCATCTGCATATCTCCAGCGAAACAGACAGACAGAGAGGAAAGACAGCTGCAGTGCTGTCAAGTGCTGACACTTGTGGGGCGAACGGCCCCATATAGACAGGCTGTTGCTTTAAAGGCGGGGATTAAAGCGGGGGATTATGTCAGATTGCAGCTTCAAAGTTGTTTTTCGCTGTGCAGTTTTTGTGGCACTAAGTAAAGTGGAAACTCTCAGGAAAATCCTCCACAAGAGACTTCTCCTTAGTCTACGCGTAAGCCTTAAATGTATATTTCTGCAAGACAAAAGCTTGCTCTGACAGCACTTTATCCGCTACTCAATTTGGCTATAAAACAGCTACCACATCAGCACAGATGACCGCAGACTTTGGCTTATACTTGTGTCAGTACATTGAATTGAAGTTGAAATGTCCTCGGCAGTCACATAACAAATGGCTGATGGGAGGGAGGCAGGCTGGGCTTCTGCTCTGGCTGTCCTTCAGCCACTTGATTTCAATATTTTTAATGCTCGGGGAAACACATACAGAGCTAAACATAAGTATATATTGCGATTAGATAGAGAGATTGATGGAGTGAGAGGCAATGGCAACCTTGCGGAGATTCTCAGACTCAATCTTTCCGCTGCTCGTTACATTGTCCTTCGGCTGTCCGATTGGCTTGTTTGTCGAGAGCCGGCCAGGGACTATCAGTTCTCCTTCACTGCCAAGATTGGCAACTAAATGTTTTAATACTTGGATTTTGGGGGGGCTGAAAACCACATCATTGTCGAGACCCTCTCCCCTTTGGTGGCTTATAAATTTCATGCGCCATTATTTATTGGTTGCCTGACTGACAAAGTCCTTCTCTCCACTTCATTCTGAACCGCTCTGGCTTTAGCTCTTTAGCTTAATTATTTCTCTGGCACTGCGCGAGTGCTGTACTTGGCGGAAACTCTATAAAGCCGTTGCCCTTCCGGCACTCGGGTTCCGCTTAAGCGCAAACGTCAACAGAGAGCCTGCTCCGTGGGACAACAGAAAGTGCGCAAGGACCAGAGACCAGGCCATGGACCAATATCGGCCGGTGCGGATGCGGATGCGGCTGTGTGGGCGGGTGCAAAGTGCAAACTTCAAAGCGTCGCTTATGGGACACGACTAATTCAATTAAATCCCTCCGCTAGAAGTCGGCCCGACCCAGACCCAGACCCAGACCCAAACCCAGGCACTGGCCTGACCGAACGACACTCAACCCCCAATGGGTGCTGGATTAGCAGCGCCGTAACTTGGGAACTTGGAGACTTGTCTCCACAGAGCATTAGCAAACTGATAAAGCGCACCAGAGCAAATAATTGAACCGTTGGCTAAATCGCCAAACAAACTTACTGAATGCCCGTTCGCCTCATACACATTTGGACGCAGCAAATAAGAGAGGAATATGAGTTGGGGCAATCTGTCAGGGCAAAGGTGTGTTGAGTGCAGTTATCAAGAGGGATTAAGTCAAATTTTGCTACTGTAAATCATCTTTTGGCAGTTGTGGAAGAAAGTGTTGTGAGTGGTAGTTAAATGTATGAGAAATTCTTAACTATTTACCAGATCAAAAGTACCCAAATGCATCGTTCAAATATGGTAATAATTAAGGAGAGAAATGGTCTCAAATGTGCAGTAATAAATAAATTTTCTCATGTGTAAAACGATCAATTATTTCCTCATCTGTGACTCATTTGAGTGCTGCATTTGTAAATTATTTTCTACTAAATTGGAAAACCAAATAAACCTGATTGAGAGGTATCCCATGTGTCCGAATTTCGACTGAATGTTTATTTCTTAGTTTTTGTTTTTGGTACAGAAATATTTTAAGCCCTGGACAAATAGATAAATCCTTCAGTGCTCGGTGGCAGAAGGAAAAGCTGCTGTTCCACATTGAGTTACTAAATAAATAAATGCCAGCTCTGGGGTCAGTGTTTGGGGTCGGGGTCTCGGGGTCTCCGAGCTCTCGGGTTCGGGGCATGTTTGTGTAAATTAGAGGCAAAAATAAACACTCGGGCAGCAGCTTTGCAGCAGTCTCCGGCATGCGGGATATTGCAACAGTTGCAAGGAAAACCGACTCTGATGGATTGTTGAGGTCTGAGCTGGTCCAGTGGTCTGTTAATTGAAAATACTCGTGATTTGCAGCCATCTGACGGATGGCGTGACAATGAAAAATCTCCCATTTTAGAAACCTTGTGGAGCATGCAGAAGCTTAGGGGAGCGTGTAGCAGAGCTTATGTTCGTACAGAATGTGCCCCGAGATTCCCTTGTTGACCAATTGATTTGACAGTCGAAAATCAAAGTTTTCGATTCCGATTTCAAAAATGCCTGCAGACAGGCAGGCCCGACGACGACAAGGCCGTGTTGTTCTTGTTGTCAGCCAAGGTGCGCAGCTGTTTGCCCAACAAATTGAACCTAATGCGGCTCAGAAAATGGCATTTAAATAAGCCAGCAGTGGGCCAACACCGAGCAAGCCTTTCCCCCACTGTTCCCCTATTCTATGCCCTGTTCGCTGTGACAAACAAGCGCCAAGCTGGGATACAAGTGAAGACAACTGTCAACATTTAAATAAGATTGATCGATTGGCACCGGCATTGGCATTGGCATTGACGTGTCTGTGGGCGTTGGTGTTGCCATTAATACTCTGGCTATTTGGGACGTGGCAGGTTTTTCACGCGCTTTGATTTGCATAAAGCATGAGGTTGTCCTCCTCCTCGCACAGTGGATCTCAATCGCAATGGAATGCCAGTGTATGTAAACCATTGTGAGCTCCACTGTTCACTGCTCTCTGTTTTGTCCACTCTGTGTCTGTGTGGGACAAATTGTGTGGCACTTCCGTTTGGGATTGGGACGCTTGTTTGCCCCGCTGACCAGTGGGCAGTTGTGTTCTTGGACCGCCTGTTGCTGCCATTACAGAGCACAACAAATCATTTAGCGACTGTCATTCAAGGGCCTAATCATGCTCGCATGGGGGCCCAGGACAGTGGGCTATAAAAACTGCTGATCGCCTTGGGACTGCCATCAGTTGTCCTGCAACGCGTTCCAAGAGAGTTGTTATCTGCCGAGCTCTGAGTTCGCCTGGGTCCTTTTGTGGCGCCGCTCGTAAAAGACAAACAGACCCAAGTCTGTGCCCCGATTTAGTGCCGGAGTCTGAGTCTCTGCCAGTTATGTGTAGACCAAGTTATGGCACATTGCTGCTTATCGCGGCATCCTGCTACGTTCTCGTCTCCAGCCAGGCCAGGACCTTGCAGGTGAGTGTGCGGGTCGAGGCGTGGAGTGGAGTGGTTGCTTGCCGAACAAGCGCCACTTAATTAGTTTTATTTGCCTGGGCACAAGTACACAATCGCTGCGCGATAATTTGCCAGCTGGTTAAGCTCCTCCCTCGCTACCCCGGAGACACAGTACACTGCACACGGTTGAGCGGAAATTTGGTGCAAACTCCGTAACTTCGAGGTACTCATAACTTCAGCAGCTTTGCAATTACCTTTGTGCATTTTGAAATTCTGATTTCGGAGGCAACTCAAACCCCAATTTCCTTTCTGTCATTCGCATTTGTGGAGCGTTTGCCTCTTTTTTGGGAAAACGAAATCGATTCAATGTTAAGCCTCATCGTATATGCACTTTATTCGGTTGATAAATGAAAGGCGAGAATTACGCGAATTTCTTGAAGAATAATTGAGTTTCTAAATGAGTCCATTAAAATTGGGTCACTAAAATGGGTAGAACTGCTCTCAAAACATATTTCAAAAACATTCAAATTAGGAAAAGCTTTTGCTTAACGAAAGTCTTATGCGATTTTCAGCGCAGTCTTTCTTGAGTTTTGGCTGTCAGAGGTTTCGCCTTACAGAAATATTTCATGAATATTTTATCGAGTAAATAATTCCCCAAAGAACTTAATATTGTAAAAAAAACAGTCGAGTGGAATACTCTGTACTCTATGCAGAAAAGTATGAAAGTACGAATGAGATGCATCCAATGGTGTAGCCGATTTTCTGTTACGAGAAATACGAGCTTCAAGGACACATCTGCTGTGCCGGAATTCCATTCTGGGGCCCACGCACACTCGAATTGAGTAAGCGTTTATGGGTGAAGTGCGATTTACAAGCCGATTTAAGGTGCTGGCATTTCAATCTACATTGAGTTGTCTAATCAAGCGGCACTCACTGCCAGCCTGCCTGCCGGGCTGTAAATTCAAACAATAAAGTGCTTGACTCGCACACTTACGCACTTCTGCACTCCTCACACTCTCACGCACATAGTGAGATGACTGTGTGTGTGTGTGCAGCGCACGTAGGGGCATAAATAGGCAGCATAAAAATAACTTAACACGTGTCGACACTTCTGAAAGGTTCTCCTCTCCGCCTGAGCCCAAATATGTTCCCTTTTCTTATGTGCGTGCCGCATTTTCGCTTCTGTTCTTTTGCCGCGTGGCACTTTATTTGTGCAGGGCACAAACAAACTGGATTTGGCAAATCACATCAGCGTAGGCCCTGCCAGAGGATCATCGGCAGGAGGAGCCGCCTCAGCCTTAGCCTCAGCCTCGGCTGCAGGCGCGGTGCGGGCTGCGATGACGGAAGCGCGCCATAAGCGGGCCATGGGCGAGTACAAAGAGCTGACTGACATCATTGACGAGCTGGAAGAGAACAGTTTGTCGCAAAAGGCTGCGGCCGTGGCTCCGTTGCCGCCGCAGGCTCAGGAATTCGACTTGGATAGCATGCCGCCATTGACCTACTACCTGCTGTTGCAGAAGCTGCGACAATGTAAGTCACCCTGCGGCACACGCAGCGTATACGCAACGGAGATGGCTGCGTGACGTGGAATGTGGGCTCACGATGTACAAGAGAGATTAGGCGGAGAGCTCTTGTAATTGTTGCCCCAATCACGTTCACGCCATCATCTCTATTATTTTGGCATTCTTTTGTAGAACCTTTTTCGCTTTGGCTTTTCGTTGTGCCTTTCCGATTTTTCCTTGACAGTGCAAAGCAATGGCGAGCCCGCTTTTCGCGTGCGCACGCCACGCCTTGGACGCAGCATTGACTTCCAGCAACTGCTGGACGCCGGCGGGGCCAGCGAGGAGGCGGCTGGCGGGCAGTTCATGTCGCGCATGATGAAGAAATCGGTGCCGTTCAAGCCTCGCCTGGGCAAACGTGCTCAAGTATGCGGCAGTGTTGGCGGTGGCGGCGTTGGCGTTGGCGGTGGCGGTGATTGAGTCACGGCAAGGACACAAGGACACAGAGCAGCACGGAAACGAGGAAACGAGGACGATACCCAGGACAAGGTTGAGGCCACGCGCCCGGCCCCATAAGCTAACTAAACCCACATCATAGCCAGCCGAATTCGACGCGACGCAACGCATACACAGCGCCAATAATATAAGAAATATGCATACTAAATAGGATCTACATATAGCCATGTTCCAGGAGCAACTAATGATGTACATACATACAATATCTACACATTATATACAATATATGTTTACTCGTGCGAACTATGTAATTAATAATTTAATTTAAATAAATTGCAGACCCCACAAAAGTGTTGTTTATCCGCATTTGCATCCCAAATGAGACCTGCCCAGACCAGCCCCAGACCAGCCTCAGCCCAGTGGTTGCACAAACACGAAACAAATAAATAAACTGAAAAAGTTCACGCGACGGACCTGACCTCAGGCGTATGTTTTTCTGCTCTTATTAAGTATTCGAGTATATGTCGGGGAAAATTAATGAAAATTTCATAACCAATGATAGAATGCGTAAATTGGAAAAGTGAGGCAGCTGGGAACGCTTCCTCTTCCTCTTCCTTTTCCGCTGCCAGTGCCACTGACTCTGCAATTGCCCCTGGCAGGGGCACTCTGCCACTGCGGTGGCGGCATCCTGCATAACTGATAGCTATGGTTGGCCATGGCCATGGCAGCGGCTGCAGCTGCAGCTGCAGCTGGCCCGATAAAGCCTCTTCCCTAACCGAATCATGCCCCAATAAACGCTTTCCCCTTCCCACAGATGGCAAACCAAAAGCTTTTGGCTTTTTTCGGCCTGATGAAGCATAAAATGTTTTGCACCACTTGCATCGAATGCTTTCCACACCAAATTTTTGCCACGGATTGCATTTTAAGTGGGTGCCCGCGTGACAATAGACTCTCGTACTTTGCACCAATGCCAGCAACTAAATGTACCAAAAAAAAAAAAAACAACTATTTTAAGTTGCTGCAATTTTTACTTTCAATTCCAAAACTTTTTATTTGCAAACCACTTTTTTAAACAAGCAGCTTCTGCTCTTAATTGGGAACCTGTTATTGAACCAGTCAAATTAATTAATGTATAATTATGAACTGGACAACTGTGTGACATGTGTGTTCTCTTTATGACCAACTTAATTATGGTATTATAGATAATATGTTAAATATTGTTTTCCTTTTTTAATTGATACCAGTTGTATGGGTTTGACAACACTACAAACGTCATTCTTGGAGTTAAATAAACGGAAATTAATCTTAACAGAGCTAAAAAATAGTTGTGCCTTCCTTCAATTAAATGAATTATTAAATACTAGAGAAACAGCAGCTGCTCTTCCAATTCGTTTGTGCGACGCGTTTGAAAGTCAGTCTGTCAATTCATTTAAAAAGCAAATTTATAAATAGAATTCTATTTTAATATTTATCTGACTTGTGCTATTCCTGTACCAATTTCGTGTTTCCCATCGACCTTCAATGTAAACTCAAACAGCAATGCCCACAAACAAATATTTTCAATTCAATTACTTCAATGCACTCGAATGAAACAGATGCTCGCAGCATCATTTATGCTGAATGGGGAACTGCAGCAAACATTTGATATGCCGTTTAACATGGTAAATTATTGTTGAAATTTATTTTTCGATGTTCAAACAATTAAAACCGCATGGAAATTTCGGCAACATAAGAGGTACAAAATATCTGCTACTGTTTACTCAATTAAGACCGAATAAAATGAAATGAAATGTAATAGACGAGTCATTTTGCTTTCATTTTCATTTCCATTTCGATTTTCAAAATGTGGCTGACGCAGCTGTTTGGGCAACTGGTGCTGCTGGTGCTGAAGTTTTGGCAACTCATTAGGAGGCCGGCAAATGCCAATTAGTTGGCTTAACCAGCCATGCTTTGGGCTCTCCTCTTCTCTGCTGCTCTCCGGTCTCCGGTCTAGGCCTGGTCCAATTATTGACCCCAATTGGTGCCTTAAATGTTGGGACTTAACCATTTTAGCCGTAGCTTGCTCCCTCCAGCAATGGTTCATGCATCACGTAGCGGTCTATATGTGGGGCACCTAAGCACCTAGGCAGATGGGGATGCATATCCGCTTGAATCGTGCTTAAATTGCGATAATGGGGCACACAGACCAGCCCTCAGGCCATCTCCTTTTCCCCACAAAGAGATATTGAAACATTATAACTGCAAAATGGTAATAAATTTCCCTCCGCCTCCAGGGAAAGTAAAGCAAAAGCTACAAAAAAAAAAAAGATGAGGAACCAAGAGATAGGGCAAGTCGCGAGGCAGACACGCACATCGAGGACTGCTTGGAGATTGGGACTGGGATTCGGACTGCGTCTGGGACTGGGAGCTGCCTCTGCAGCACGGCAGGAACTTTGCATGACAGCGGGCGTAGATTTACAGTTGGGTCGCTGCGTAAGGTTAAACTACCTTAACATCAGCTGGCAGTGTGTCGGCTTCCTGTCTACGTGAGTCTGCTCCACCTACATCCTGTGCTATCTACAGCACACACACAAACATACGCACACATGTGAAATGATAAGTTTATTGTGCATAAGTATCTGCGTGTAGCCGTGTCTGTGTGTCTGTGTGTGTGTGTATGCAGAGTGGAAAAATCACTTTGCCTGATTAAATGACGCCATTCCGGTTGGAACATTCATTTGCCTTCGTGTCTGTCGGGCTGTCTGTCTGGCTGGTTGGTTCACCTTGGCCAAAACTGATCCCCGGCCATTACGGTGAATTGTTAAAAATGACTGCTAATATGGCGAACTTCTCGGCTATGCAAGCCATATTTATTGTACCCTAACCAACTGATTTAAATTGATGGCATGGCCCTCACTCCCTTCTCTCCGTTTTGTGGTCTTTGGCACTCACTTAATCAAATTTCAGCCATGCCGAAAAAGGCTTCAAGTCGGCTTTGTGTGAGTGCCATAAGAGCGTGCAAGATTATTCATGTGCCCGTCACTCCGTTTGCGGCTGGGCACTTTGATGCTAAGTCCACCTGCATAATGGCTGTGGCTTTATCGCCACTCCAGCATCAAATATTAATTAGGAATTCATCCCTGAAGCAGTCCTTCGACCTGTCGAAGTGATTGATAAGATGTCATTACCGATTTACCTCGACAGACCAACTGACTGACTGACTTCACTTCAGATTTGGTTTCTTTGGCTTGCGATTGAAGCGAAGTTCGACAGGCAATTAGTTTCGACTCCAAACTTTTATTAGAAAGTAGGAATGCGCAGGGAAGTAAACCATAAAAATCCAAATTGTAATTTAAAACTTTGAGAATGGGAAACCTTGTCTCGCATTTCCATTTCCTCAGTACGGTAGGCAGCAAGAAATAATCTGAAAACAAAACTAAAACATTTATGGGACTTCAGAAATCTGAATGAAGCCCCCAAACAATTTCCCAACAATATTGAAATAATTTTTGAAATAATACTTTTGCTACTTCAAGACTCTTAAAGTCCAAAAAACAAAACCCGAAGCAATCTCCGGGTCCTGGCTCTCTGGCAGCAAAGGTAAGAGGAGAACTACAGAGAGGAAAAACCGAAAAGCCTTTTGCTATAAATCCGGTGACGGACAGGTAAGTGAGGAGTCCTTCAACAGTTTTGTGAAAGAAAGGCCCTGCTGAAAACTTTTTGGCTGTTGGTGTAATTTTTGCTGCCGTTGCATGGCACGGCATGGCAAGGCATGGCATGGCATCCAATGAATTTAGCAAATTGCAAATGCAGCAGCCGCATTATCGCACACAGATACACCCAGACACATGTGCAGGGGAATGCCAACACAATGTTTCTGCTGCTGCCGTTCAGAGGTCTTCCGACGACACGAGGTCACAGCGGGCACAAAGGCGAACGAAAACCAATCGAAAATCGAGTTTTTGGCAATACACGTCAGGGCCCCAATGGCAATGGCAATGGCAATGGCAGCGACACTGCCGCTGACATTGGCATTTGAAAATCTCAGTGCCTGCGCCCGTCCTACTCCTCCTGGCATACCATGTTTAAGCTTCTATGCTGCTGTGCTGCGGTGCTGCTGTGTCAGTGTGCAACACTTTGTTCTGTTGATTTTTATTTAATATGCGAATGACTTTGCATGTTGCTGGCATCACCCCAGGACCAGTCCCAACAATACACGCCCGCACGCATGACTGAGCTGTTGCTCTACCATGTCCTGGCCTCGTCCCTGACTCGACCTGGTCATCATTCATCAATTTAGCTATGACATTCGGGCTGATGTGGCAAATTTGCCGCCACTCTGATTCTGAATCTGACTTTGACTCCGGCCCTGCCACTGCCTTTGGCTCTGACTCTAGCTCTGGTTGTGGCCCTGGCCCTGGCTGGGCATTTCTTTAATTACTGTCAATTAGACAAACATTGTGCGGTCGTAGATGGAGATAGAAGCTAGTGTATAATTAAATTACATGCCACATCGGTATTGGCAGGGCAAACGTGAATAGTGCCGCGCCAGCAATCAGATAATCGGACTGAGATCCGCTCGTCTCGCCAATCTCGTTGGCGCCGGCCAGTCACCGTCAGCAGGCGGCCTCGATGCCCTTGAAGAGAGGCCGCGCAAGGATATCGCTTTCAATTACTATAGTTTACCCGGCTGCCATCCTGGCGTGACTTTTGCCTGCCGTGCTGCTGCCAACTGACTGACAGACAGAAGGGCAGGCGGGTCAGGCGATTGGGTATTAAATATTTGTTCGATTTAATTTTCCTTTACCGCACGGTTCTGCCACGGAAATCAGATTCGAGCACCATTTGTGCTTCATATAAATACAAATCAAATCGAGCCTCCTGATGGCCATTAATTGTATCATGAATTCGTGTATCGCGCTTCGTGTGCCGGATACCCATTGATGGCGGAGCACAAAGGTATATGGAATGGGTGCAAAATGTATGCAACGGTGGGCACAGATGCTTAACTGATTAATTGCACTTATCTACAGATGCATTTATAATCAGAAAAAAATAATTATCTCTATTAATTTCATAAATATGTGAATATTTCCCAGTTCTAATTAGCGGGTATCATTCACACCTATTCGTTTTTTTTTGTGTGAATACCCATGAAAGTCCCCCCGGGAATCCTTGTATGCGAAACACGTTGGACGGGGTCCGGAAGGTAGCGAAAAAAATAATGAACGAGCACGCAATGCGGGAATTGACCGAATGCCGTGCTTGCCCCAAAGCTTGACTAATGAATTAAAGAAATAAATACTTTAAATCCCCGAAGTTGGCAAAGAATTTCGTTTAATTTCATAGCGCAGATTCACGAGCCAGTGGTGTTGCTCAAATGCAGTCACTAATTACATAGTTGTCCGGCAATTGAAAAGGATAAGTGACGGGCTTTACAAATGTCAATTTCAATCGTGGCCAGTGATGAACAGTCCGTGAATAAATAATTCATGCGAAAAGCGCAGTGGGCCAGCCTTTGGCAGGATCGCGTGACAATGTTTTTGTTGGTGTTGTGTGGCATTGACCTTCTCCGCTGAGGGTCGATTGATAGTCGGAATTATTGATGAATGGGCTCTTCCCGGCAATCAAACCCGCCTAACGGATATTTACAATTAGCTTTCCCTTGCAGGGGCACAAACCAAAGGTCAATTTCCAACAATTTCCAGGAGAGCGTTTGCACAAATTTACTGCATGCCAAAACAAAAAATAATTAGAGATTATAATTAGACAAAACTAATAAGCGCACTGAAAACAACAGAGTGCCGGCTGAATTGCCCTCGGCTGGTAATTAACTTTTTAGTTGATTTCGTGCGGGTTTTGGTTTAGTGTTTTTTTTTTCATCCTCCGTGTTCATCCTGTTTTTGCCCCACGCAATGTGCGAGCTACGCGGACGCGTCGGGAGCGAGGCTTGCCACTTGTGATGTAATTATGACGCTGGCCAAATGCAAATGAACATTGGAAGCGGTCGCTGCCACGCTGTGGGGTCATTTTGTGACGTTTAATTGCTCTTGTGCGAGTCGATAGCTCACTGTGTACACTCACTCCCACTCCCACTCACACTCCCTCTGTCTCTGTCGCTGTGTGTGAATGTGGTCTGTCTGTGTGTCGCTGTAAGTGTGTGGCAAGCATTATGACCACTATGGTTGGCCACTTTCGGTTGCATATTGACAGTTGAGAGGACCAACATGGGACATGCTACGTATATTGGCCGAAGCGCTTAAAGTCTTAACTTTCAAATGCCTGGATAATTGCAGTGAACTTCCGTAAGCTCCCTTTTTTTCTGATGAACTTAATGAGGAAGTTTACGAAACATTTGAGCACAATTACCAAGCAATTCAAAGTTAAATGATCTGTCTCTGATGTTTCGTTTTCCTTAGTTTCTTTTTCTCGCGCTTTGTCAAATTATTTATAAGGCCAAAGCAAAAAAAGAGAGTAAGAGAAAAGGGCAGCAGAAATTATGAATAAATAAAAGCAAACGAAGCTAACTCGATTAGCGTGATTATGTGTTTATGTTCATTTTATGTATATTCTTATTATTCGAACGATGTCTTCATGGGCTGCTAAATGTTCGTTTAGTTGGGAGAAGGCCCATAATCGACTAGTAACTGCTAATTAAAGTGAAGACAAAGCTGCTGCCATATTTAAGGAATCTTTAACGCTGAACCATCAGTTGGAAATAAATCACGTAAAACTATCCGCTTTTCCAAAACAAAAGTGCACCGAAATCTGCTCCAATAAAACTTTAGGTTTTTCTCTTGGCTAACTTTTTGTACGAAAGTTATCAGTGCCGCTAATTGCAAATAAATTAAGCAGTTCAGGGGCTGCTCGTTACTCATAAATATATATTTTTAGAGAGCTTCAAAATACTTGTCTTGAAAGAATATTTTTAATTTGTATTTTCTCTGGATTTACATCAAAACTTTATTAACAAACGTTGTCTATTTTTCTTGGGAAAAATATTAAAATATTTCTATGAAATCCAATAAATATGTTTTATGGGCAGTCCAAAGAGGGCTTAGGGTTCAAGAATGAAAAAAATAGTAAAATATTAAATATTAAAAATCATTCCCCTTTTTCATAATTTCAAGACTTAATTTATGTCAATTTTCGGAATAACTGCTTGAAAAAGCAGCCAGAATTTTTCTTGTAAAATCCATTTAATTGCTCATGAAGGAGCAATAATTTATATTGCTTTGACATGAAAAATATGATGAGACAAGAATTTTACGGATTTTATTAACAAATTCTAACCAGTTGTGCGGCAAGGAGACTTCTCGGCTCTCAATCTATTTTTCATGTCTTCCGTAAACTTTATTATATGTATGTGTATGTAGAATGGTTGTAGTGGCTCCGACATAAATATGCATAAATATATGGAAAGGCGAAACCCAGCAGGGCAAGTGGCTTTTGGGGCAAGTGGCTTTGGGCCAAGTAGCTTTGGGGCTAGTTTTCATTGCTGGCGCTTGACGGCAATTTTATTGATTTGTTGTTGCAAACTTTTCCTTTCACGTGGCCCGAATTTATGGCCCCCACAGTAACAAACAATAAGAGCCAGAGTAACTGGGACTGCCACGCGGGACCCTGGGAGCGCCGCCAAAAATTTGCATGCCACCAAAAGCCGCTCTTCTTGTTGTTTTTGTGGCTGCTGCTGCTGCTGCTGCTGCTGGTGTTTTTCGCTTTATAATTTTATTTTTTTCTCACTCGGTATTCTGTATTTTGTTGTTTGCATTTTGTTTATGGAGAGCACCACAAAAATGTTGACCAACGAATTTAAACAGCGGACGCCCATTTAGTTGTCGGCTCTTTGATATTTATGCCATGCTCCCTGCTGCTGCTCCTTCTGCATATTCGCATTTATTATGCGCGTGTGTGTGTGTGTGTGGCCCAGACAAAAACATTAGCATTCAAGAAAGAAAGTGGTGCATGGAGGACCGAAGGCTTGCATACCCTTTGAGAGCTGTAGCTTCAATGGGAAGCATCATTTCAATGGCAGTTATTCAGAGATGAAGAAAGAGAGCGTGAATAATTGTGTGTTTCCACCTTCTGACCTTGCCATCCTTTGCAGAGCTTTACTTTAAATAATGAGACCTTTTTGGCAGGGAACATAACACACTAACACTCCGCACACTACCCCAAAAAAAGTGTGCTGTGGAAATTGCTTGACGCGTTTCTGCGTTTGGATTGCTGCGGTAGCGACACGCGTCGAAACCGCACGCGCTAATTAAAAGAAATAACCAAACAAAAACTATGAAAACAACGGAGGAGTCGGGGAGCAGGGCCATGTTTTTCAGGGGCTGGCAGGCATTACTCATACGCCGCTTGGCACGTGTGCGTGGCGGGAAAATTGTTTTTAATTAATTTTTATGACCTTAAACTTTAACAAACGAGTACTTCGTACTACTGTGCAACTCAATGTTCCAGCTGGCTGAGAGTTGGCTGTTCAGTCATTATTAAAAATAGAAAGCCATTAAATTTGTTTGCCCAAAAGGACACACCATCAATGGGGCACTGGACTACAGAAAACAGAAACCTTTGGAAAGCTCTGTCTTCGTCCAAGCTCAATTAGACCAGAGTGTTGACAGTGTCCACTTGAACGGGGACAAAGGAAACGGAAAAGTCAATATGGAAAAGTCATCGAAGCGTTAACGGTGACAGTGACAAGGCCGTGCTCGAGACTCAACCGGGAATGCCCTTGGCCAGCTTCACTTTACTTCTGCCTCCAACCACTCAACTCAAACCTCAGACGCTGCTACGGTTATTGCAATAAATATGAAGGCCATAAAAGGCTTAGCCGCAGAATGTCACGTGTGACGTGTGACTGTCCGGGCCCTCGGTCAATGCAGCTAAATCAGAACTTTCTTCGGGCTGGCCAAGTAGCATAATTTCAGTTGCCCTTTAACCTGGACCCTGTTCATTTCACCTAAAGTCCGCCGCTGGCTGTCCGGGAGCGTTTGCTGCTGGGACTGGTTGCTTTTTAATCTTTCTTCCGTTGGATACAATTTTGCCAGGCGAACGCCTCGGCAGGAGTTTCATATATATACAACAAAAATGAGGACCAGAACTGCCTCTCGCCGAGGCCTTGGGCAATTGGGCAACGCATTATGTCGTAGATTATGGCTTATGCATTATTTATGTGGGTCAGCCAGATGAGCGGCGAAACGGCCTTTAATTGGATCGCAAGTAGGCCTTAATGTGCAATCTGCTGTGTCACAAGCAGTCCGGTCCGTCGCCCTACCAACCGGCCAACGGTTATTTTTAAAACGTCCGTCCCTTCGACTCGTATATTTCACTCGAGGCTCTGGCAGGTGGATGGAGTGAGGCGGTGGCAACAGCAATTCCCGCTTAATATTTCTTGGAATTACACTCAACTCAGCTGGTAACAAAAAACGCGCCTGACTCTCACCAAAGTTTGGCGAAATGGAGAAGAATTTTGTATGCGGAATGCAAGAAACTTGGGAAAAACAACTGGCGCACTGCCAAGGAGAGGCCTTTGCCTGTGCTGGTGGTGGTGTTGGAGCTGGGGACTGGGACTGGGACTTGGCCTAATGGAATTGAATGGCATGCACTGTAAAAAGCCAACAACGAGAATTCCACGCATATTAACACAGTTCCCTGCACACACCCAAGGGCCAAGAGAGCGAGAGAGAGCGAGCCAACATTTTACTCAATGAATCATGGACAACAGCTGATTTATACTTTTGAGCCAAGAATATGTATACGAGCGTGTGAGTGTGTGTGTGTGTGTGTTTGTGTGTTTGTGTGTGTTGGCAGCGATTGGTGTCCTTGAAACTGTTCAAGTACGCTCCACAAAGTGCACCAAGTGTCTCATTGTGCATTTCTCCGTGGGTCCCCTGTCCCTGTCTCTGCAACTGTGTCTGTGTTTGTGCGTATTGATGAAGGCCACTGCCACTGCCAGTGCCGCTTCCAGTGCCACTGCCACTGCCACTGCCACTGCCACTGCCATAGCCACAAGGCAATGCCATTAGGTCTGGACAGACCTGGCCGCCATAGGTAGCGGCTGAGGCGCAGCCAACGTCCTGCCGTGAATGGGCAGCCAAACAAAAGTCCAAGCCACTGCAGATAATTGACAACGAGCTGCTGAAAATCAATTGAGTGACTTTACATGTACGACTGTGGCTGTGGCATGGACCGGGACCGAGCCATCCGTTGTTGTTGTTGCATTTGTAGTTGTAGTTTTAGTTGTCGCTGCCGCTGCCGCTGCCGCTGCCACTGCCGCTGCTTGTGGCTGCATTGGCGGGGCTGTGGCTGAGGGGGTGAGCTTTTAAGGGGCTCTGCTTATGTGCTGAGCCACACGGGAGTTGTGCTTAGGCGCTGAGCTATTGAAGAGTTATGCTGGCCAAAGCTATTGAAAGGTAGTACTTTGGGGTCTGGGGTTTCCGTGGGCAGTGATTCGCGACGGGTGAGCTTTTGAGGGGCTGCTCGTAGAGGACATTGTTCCCATCGTCCATTCAGGAACAAAGCCATAAAGCGAGCTAAAACCAAATGAAATTCCGCTGCAAATGTCGTTGCCATCCTCCGCCCTGCTCCTTCCTCACACTCTCCCAACCTCACTGGTTGCTGATACTCAGTTTCTGTTACAGTGTTTTGGCCTCCACTTTATTCTGCTCCTTCCCCACAGTTGTGGTTTTGTGTACCAATGCTCCTGCTTGGTTTCACTTAACCAGCGGGGCACACAAAGGTATTGGCACAGGACCAGCCACCGTCACCGTCACCGTCACCGATGGCACCGTCACAGGTGTGCTGGAGTGTGCGTGCCGTGGATCCTATTGTTGGCAGAGAGTCGTGGCAGGACGCGTCGTTTGCTCTCTTTACTGTTTGATTAACGTTTTAACGATTTGAGCAAACAATTGCGGCAGTAACAGCAATCACTAACAAGCAGCTCCACGACAGTAGCAACAGCGGGAGAGGCAGTGGAAATTTATGCGTGGATTACCACTTGCGGCCTACATGTTTTTGTAGCAATCTTAAGGATGTGTTTTTTGTTTGTTGCTCTTTGCGTAGGCCTAGCAATTTTCGCCTACATCTCAACCTCAAGGGAGGGTAAATGCTTTTGAAGTGAAATATATTTGCCATGTTGTCGATTTTTTAGCTGTCAAATGAAAAAACCGCCAACATAATCAAAACAAAAACAAGAAAGAAAGGATTTCGTAGGGTTTGGAGGGCTATAATAGGACTTATCCTTTCAAATGATATACGAGTAGTTGCTGGCTGAGAAATGGGTGGTTTCTATGACAGATTTACTTGTACATCAACTTAAAGAGGTATTTCATGGTTAAAGGGAAATTAAATTGGTCGATCCATTTTTATATCTCATAGTAAGTTCTATAATATCTGTAGCAGACAGTCAAAGCTAAGAGATTCCTCGGAAAAGCCACTTACATGAACATGATTACTGTTCATATTTCAGAACGTTTGAAAACTTACTTCTGGGAAATGGCATGGAATGTGTTCCAGTCTAAGTCCTTTGCCAGGCAACAGTTTATATGACATCACGTGCTAATGGCCCTAATTAAACAAAATGTTCACTTAATCTGCACACAATTGTGAATGCACTTACGAGTAGTTGCAAAGCACATTGATTGGGGTCGCAGGCAACTTAATTAGTCAAATTAAATAAAGTTCTGCTCACGGATGCATGAGCACTGCGAGTGGAAGGGAAGTACTTTAAAGAAAAGCTAATTTATAGTGGAAATTCTTCAGACTGCCAACAAAGGTTGGAATGACAAATATCTCATTAATGCCGTGGAGGATGCGTTACGCTCGAAGTATCAATTTTCTTTGACAGGGATATCGAAGGCAACTATGTTACTGGCAATCAATAGTTGCTTCATTATGGCGGTCTATTTACAGAGTGTACTACGAGTTTACTCTGTTGGCTAACTGGCTTTGGGTATGGTGTGGCGGGGTCTGGTGTATGGGCTCTTTGCAAAACTGAATCAAAGGACAGAGTGTACTAGGGGAAGACGACTCGACTGCACTCTGGGTTATTGCCTACGCGCACTTTCCAGCCATTTGAGCCATTGTTGACTTGTTTGCAAATTGGTTTTCATCAGCGGAATTCTTCGAGCCATGTCCTTCTCCCGGTCTCACTGTCTCTCTGTCTGAGTGCCAGTTCCAGTTCCAGTTCCAGTCGGAGTCCCACTCATTGGCATTGCCTTTGACTGGATCATTCTTGTTGTTGCTGCTGTCGCTGGCAGCGTTGTTGCCTTCATTTCAAATTACTTCGTTGCGTAAATTAGGTATTCGCCACTTGCATATATATGTTCGAGTATACCCTCATTGCCGCCTGTTGACATTCCCCTATGTACTGCTACTCGCACATTCGCGAGCTTTATATTTTTCATCTTCTTTGTAGTACAAAATTTGATTTTGGTTTTGTTGAACGCGGCTAATTTCATTTTGTTGGGCCTCGACCTCGCCCCAATCTAATGCTGAGTGATGTGGCTGAAAAGCAGGCAGGCAGGCGGCAGTCAGCCTAATTTCATTAAAAAAGCCAAAAAAAAGAGAGACCCGAGTGTGGGAAGACAACAAAAAATGAAATGCTTAACAGATTTTTTGTGTGAAAACAAAGAAAAAGCGACAAACGCAGGAGCGAAAACAAGTAGCAACTGGGAAACCCGGCTCATTTTTAACTTTCTCTGCGCTTTATTTAACTTTAACCTTTTTTATGAGTTTGCCACGGCCTCAGTCGCTCAATGGTGTGTGTGTGTGTGTGTGTTTGTGAGCTCCTTAATTAGAAGCCATTTTCTCTGGCAGCACTTGGCCCGAATCCCCCTCCTCAACCCCACACCCCTACACTGTGGAAGCTTTCAGCCAAGTCTAATGAGCCTGTGCCTGATTCGGATTCTGATTTTGATGTTGATTCCTTCGCCTGTTCTCGCTTCCTCGCTGCTGAACATAATCAGGGTTCAATAAACACCGCATCGCATCTGCGATAAAGAAAGCAGAATGTAGAACGAAGGAGGCTGCTCTATGAACCTTCTCGCAGGGGCTGAAAATGCAAATCAACAGCTTAAAATTTAATTTAGGCGTTAGCAATGTAAATAAACTGTAGGCGGTGAGCGCAGTTGCCAGCCGCGCCTCGAATGGAGCGTAGTGAAATGGAATGGGCCTGTGTACTTAGGAGGAGTTCGCCCGAGTGACCATTTATGATTCGGGCCTGGTCCCAAATTCAATTCCGAACATTTGGTTAACTTTGTTAAAAAGTCGAAATTAAAATAAGGCAAAAAGTCACTGGCCAGCCGGAGAACAACAACCAAAAAAATCACGAAAATTCCTTGACCGCAGTCAGGGCAAAACCCTGTCTGAGAGACCGCAACAAAGTTGAAGTTGCGTATCCGCCGCGTGTTGCAAAATAAATTGAAAGAAGAGCACGCAACTAATATTGTCTCACTCTGTCTCTGTCACTCTGTCGCTCTGTCGTGTTTCTTTTCTTTGCTTTCACTTTTGGTAAGAGTCTTACAAATTGCACAGCTCAAAGGGAAGTTGATGAGCTCTCGCGAAGTTGGTTATAAATTTTGTTGAAGAATGATTTCATTTTGCGCCCGGCAATGGCGACACGTTAATCTGCAGCGGCGGTGGGGCTGCCTGCCCCAGGGGTCTCCTGCTGACTCCATTGAACCCATAAATAAAATCAATAATAGCATAAATAATATATGTATAGAGTTTTATGGCAGCGGTAGCGGCAGTAGCAGCAGCAGCAGCAGGAGTATCAGGAACAAATATGGGGAAAAAAAGGAACGCCCTGGGAGACAATCGCCTAGGCCCATGGGTCGAACGAGCGGCCGGGCCAAAGCTAACCCCGAGCAGCGCACAGTCCTCCCTTTACACATGCCTGACACAACACAAAAATGAAAGTTAAACCCAAAAAAGAGGCAAGAACGGACACAGAGAGAGAGAGAGAGAGAGAGAGAGAGAGAGAGAAAGACAGAGAGTGGGTAGGCGAGGCAGGAGCGGAGCTGTGCCACTCCGAACCTTTAACTAACACACAAAAGGCTTTCTCAATGGTTTCTAAAGTTGCAAGCAGCCAACCAGCGTCAAGACAAAAAAGCAGTGTGTAGAGTGAGGGACAAGTGGTGAGGGGCATGTGGCAAGTGCAAAGTAAACATGTCGAATGAAGGATACTTAAGCTGCCAGGCGAACGAGGGCCGACCGAAAAGTTGGCCTTTTGAGTAGTGTGAGAGTGGAACTTCATTTGCCAGGCAGTTCCAACAGGCCCGGGGCATCATTGGCAGCTGGTATTTAGGGAATTTGCTTAGCTCAACCCTTGAAATGCAGGCAATCCTCTTAAAAGTTGACTTTTGAGTGGCGTTTGGGATGTTGGAATTTGCCTGCGGAAATCATTTTTACCTGGCTAAGAACAACACTTCAATGATTTATAAAAGTATAAGTAAATGAGAAGATTTTAAAGGTATTATTTGCCGTTCCTGTGAGCTATTTAAGTGGTCCTCTGGGATGATTGTTCAAGTCGTTTGAGTATGTAAAGAAATAATTAAGACGTGGCTCTCGTTGAACCTGTGAAACAGGGACTAAACTTATTCGAGACTCAAAAGAGAAAAGCTAAATGTTGTCTCAACATTATCTTATCATCCGCCAACCCTCGTTCTCTGCATTGCAGCCACTCCACTTTATTTGGCTTTGCCACATTACAATATTCTAAACAATAATCTGTCCCAAAGAGCCAAAACACAAATACAACAATTCCGGGCATGCCAAGGGCACAGACAGATGTCTTTGAGTGTCGAGCGGCACTTAATGACATAAACACTGGTCCTTGCCGTCGCTGGATGAATTGTGGCATCTTCAGCACGGTACGGCTCAGTGTCAGCCCCTCGCTCTTAGCCCTAGCCCCAGCGGAAGTTCTACTAATGAGAAAAGCGTTGAGCCGCCAATCCGCCAATCCGCCATTGTCGCCCGGGCACACGAACGAACCACAAGAGCTAGGGAACTGGAAGGACTCCCTGCCACTAATATTATTAATTTGCAAGTTTCGTTGCTCCTTTTGCCCCGAGTTAAGTCAATGGCAAATATCGTTCATGGTATTTAGTGGGCAATAAAATACGCAATGGGAATTTCCATTCCCTGAGCCCGACAGCCCGGCCAAAATGCGAAACTGATTTAAATGCTTTCTTAAACATTTTTCCGGATTCGGTTGCAAATATTTGCTTAGCTGATTGAACAAACGGAGAGCACTGGGAGTGGAAAACTGTTGGAAATTAAGGTCTGTTTATTGCTTTTTGCGGCTTGCACATTTCTTTGATTCCTGATGCTACACTTGACGTGTGCCCCATGGAAACCTCTCATCGATTGAGCAGCCAATGGTGTGCAACACGACTTAAAAGTCTTGTGGTCTGTGCACACGGCTCGGATTTATTGGGTCGAAACTTTTCAGCAAAGTGTGAACGATTTGTGGTTAATAAACGCCATTTAAGAGCCAAACTGAATATTTATAGCACTGAAATGTGAGGGGCAGCAGAGTCAATGTTGTCACTTCGTCAATGTTGGGTCTGAGTCTATTGACAGCAATTCTTTAATTAAATTTTCAATCAGAAAACGACAAAAGTATTGGCACTCAGCGTATGGTATGCATCGCATCATTATGCCAGCTATGAATTTGATTAGCTTAGAGCCAAATCCGAACAGACGAGACAATCGGCATAATAACAAAAACAACCCGGCAGGCAGCCGCCCTTCCAGGGGAATGGCACACAGAAATGCCTTAAGGCATTCATTCTATTTATCATTTATCCAGCAATTTATCGAAAGACATTCGAGTCGATGCGGAGGAGATGCGGGGATGAGGACTAGGCCTGGGACTGGGCTGCCGATGAGATATTGCTAAAATGAATAAAGGCATTTGCATTTAAAACAGCCGGCAAGGCTTTAAGGGCATTAGCCGTATCAGGACACACGCGCTGCAGATTGTCTTGAAAATGGACTGGGTAACGGTCTGTGCGCAAATCTCATTGAATTTGAAACCATTCGAAAGTTTCCAGCAAATAGAACATCCATACACGTATGCACATGTCTGTATCTGGGAACTATACAATGTAAAACCCCCGACTGTATTAGTGGAATTCAAACTTTTTCGAGCGTAACTTGAAAAGTTTCAATTTGTGCATGACAATCTCCCACTGTCAGTCTGTCCCTCTGTCTTTCTGTCTGTCCGCCCTAGTACGTGTGTGCTTCTGCTTTTTCAGCTCTGTTCTGCGTTATTCTGTTTTATTTTGCCCTATTCTGGCAATGTAGTTTTGCAGTCGATGCTGGGATAAAAGTTTCCGCCTCGGCCATAACGAGCAGACTGACAGACAGGGCTGACGTGTAGTTCAGAGCTTTTGCTAAATTTGATTTGAACAACGAAGCAGCCGAATTTCAATTAAATGCTGGTGCAGCTCTCTAGCTGCATATCCCTGGCCAAGAAAATCGATTGCCAGAGCCAAGTTGTAGTCGGAAAACCCATTCACAAGTGCAACAAAAAAAGGCCAAAGGCTGACTGCTCAAAGGTGAGTCGAACGGCCACTTGGGGGCGGGCCTGAGGCGCCACCTGCGAGGCCCGTCCAACAGCGAATCAAGTGGCAAATGCCAAATGGCATCGTGACCCAGAATCTGCAGCAGCCAAGTACGAGTATCAGGCAGTGCATGAACCCAGTCTCCTGTGTGCACTGTGATCCGGAATTGGTAGAAACCAACGAGAGGAAATTGGGTGCCAGAAATCGAATAAAAAACTATGTGGCATTGGGAAACGGTCGGAGATTTTTGTTTTTTATTCTTATTTGAATTTATATATATATCAAACGAATAATGACACGTACCACGTTTGTTCCTATACATTCTAAAACAGTTCTTTACATGATATAATGTAAACCGTATTTATTGTATGATTTTTATCATACTATTCACGGTTTTACTTCGGTTGGTCCTACTCCTTTTGCTTGCCTTTCTTGTCTCTAGTCATTCTTTCATTCACTGACAACGAGTGTTGTTACTGCACACAAATAACACACAATTGAATGAAATGCACTACAACTTCTCAGCCACAAATAAAATTCCTATTTCTTTAGCTTTTGGTTAATTTTAAACCACTGTTCCTTGTGCGATTTCTCTAAATGGTGCCCATAGTGTAAATCGATGCTGAAGTTGCCAAGATTCCCAAAATCTCACACAATTATCTGAAATCCGAGCACTTCATCTAAAAATATACTAGACTACACCAGCTTGTAAGTCGAAATTCTGTTTTCATCGAATCTCCAGCCCAGTGTTCATGGTGCGATGTGTATCATTAGGGAGCGAGACGACCTGGGACTGTCTGGACAGCAGGCTGGGACCTAGGCCAAGGAAAGTCAGGCCAAACGACGGCTGAAAACGTACATATTCAAAGTGTCAGACAACTAACGCTGGCAACTTTATTAAGAGACAGAGCAACGTGCTGCACAGACACCAGACACGGCCAGAGGGGCACAGCGAAGGTTGGGTCTGAAAGAGGTTTAGCATTAGGTGACCCCCCCCCAACCTCAATGTTGCTTTTAAATAGACAGCAGTTCCCGTTTACGTAACCACTAAAAATGGCGCTCAATGTGTTTCCGTTTTGTTCTTTCGCTGTTCTGTTCTGTTCTGTTCTGTTATTTTCTCTGTGTTGTCTTGGGTGTGGGTCCTGTGCTCTATCCCGTTCTGTGTGTCTCTTTTTGTGTGTGGTGTCTGTGTGCCACTATTGCTGTGCTCTTTTTCCGTTTCACGTGCTGCGCCTGCAAGTAGGCAACACTCGCATGGCCGGGGCGAAAGTTTTTATTGTTTGCTTACTTGCTCAACACGCGCGTTGCGTCCGGATCTGATGAGGGAGGACAGGCCGAGGGCCAGGGGGCATTGTGCGGCAGCAGGATGAGACCGGGAGCCGCGACGCCGTCATTGTCGTTCTTGATTTGCGTTCTGCTGTTTGATGGTCGCCCTGTGGCCGAGTGGCACTGGTGTGGCGCTGGGCGTTTCGAATAAAACCAAAAATAAAGAAACTTTTTTCCCGTTTGTTTGTTGTTTTTATCGCAGTTTATTGTTACTGTTGTTTTGGCTGATAGCAGCTCAAAGTTTTCACACGCGCCAGTTTTAATGCCAGCGGCGGGTTTTTTTCTTCAACTTTGTTACCGCTGGCTGGCCAAACAATTTAATTTGTCATTAGCCTGTCACTGGCTCTATTTATACGACTGTCCGCCTTGGACGACCATAAAAAAGCCTCGAAATCGATTTGTTAAATTGGAATTTCCTTCGTTTTCTTTTTGATTTCCCCGCCTAGCAGCAGCAGTTGCTACCACTGCCGCCAACTGGCCACAATTTGAAGCACGTTTTGGTTTCTTTTGGCCAGCAGAGCAGCGTGAACACACGTACAAGACGCCGCCGCCCCAACGACACAGGCAGAGGCCCCCTGCACAAGTCAGTTCTCACATAGATGGAGTTTTTGTATCGTTTTTAGTAATGCCACGAAATTGAAACACGCACACGCGAACTCCGTTACCATTCGATGCGCCAGCCGGTGCTGTGGAGTGGTGGCCCTTGAGACGGATCCCCGCAACACCCCACACAATACCCAGAACTGTCACTATCACTTGGGTTGCTTTCTGGCAAACATGTGTGACAAGTGGTCACAGGACTCGATTGCTTATGTTTGGGGGTTTTTGTATTTATGGGCCCCGCAGTCTGTAAGCCTGAAAGCCTGAGAAGCCTCTCAGTCAGCTGGCGATGCGTTGTGGTGGGCGCCTGCTCTGGTAACTGGCCGCAAACTGAATGATGGGCAAGGCCAAGTCCTTTGGCGGCATATCAACACAGGCCGCGGCGAATTGGAATCCCTGAGAGAGGGTTTCAACGCAGGAGCGCTTCTGCGCAGTGTTTTGTGGCGGGAAAAAGGAATTTAAATGTCCAACAGGGATGCTTTGAAAGGGAGTAGATTTTGAATTGGTGTTCGTCTACAATTGCACACCAAGAGGCTGAAAGACCAGTAAATTCACTTATTATAACTTGATTCTAAAATTCTTATCTAAATTACACTTTTTGTGGTTTTTTTTGAAGTATTTTTAGTGTCCACCAATCTCGAATTTCATCTACTACGCTCTGAGCAACTCTACCAGCGTCAGCTGTGCCAAACCCCAGCCTCAGCCCGATGGGGGACAGGGCAACGGCAGCCACCCAAACCACCCCTTGACGCCGCCGAATTTGCCGCACCAAGGCAGTCGGAGACAGGACAACTACTCGCACTTCGTACTTCCCTTGGATCTCATCACCCTCTTTAGCCTCCCCCTCTCCCATGGCGTCAATATTTGCATTTGTAATAAAAATATTGTGATGCCACCACACACACAAACACACACAGCCAAGCCGCGTGCGTAAATCTAAAAAAGATTTGTTACTTCAGCTCGTGTTCATGTCGTGCAAATCAGAAACAACAAAGGGGCAGGGCAACACAACATGCAACAGCAAAAGTGATGGCAACAACAGTAGCACTAGGACAGCACTCCCAGCTGACGAAAGCAATATGCCGGCTCTGACTACGACTCCGACTACGGGCACTGTGGGTACGCGGATGGGCGTGGGTCCGTACTCCGACGGAGCGCTTGTCAGAGCACATGTCAAAGTTATTAAAATTTCATAAAAATATACAGAAGAGACAGAATTTGATTTGCGATTGCTGTTGTGTCACCGACAGTTGTGTAGTCTCTGTCTAAGTGACGGACCGAGTGACTGACTGACTGATAAGGTGTAGGACTATTTGACGCTCATTGTGTGCCCTTAAATATTGAAATGCTGATGAGCCATAAGGCGAGTGCGGGGGCACTCATCAGCCAGTGGCCTCTGGCTGTGCCACCCGACGCGTGTCTGTCACTTGTCACGGCCAAATTGGTTCGTCTTATGAGCGATGAATGCCTCAATGGCATCGGGGATCATTCACATTCACTTGTGAGCATCGCAGCGCAGTGTCGTGGAGCTACTGTATCCTAGACATTTCATAAGATTCCCCTTTGACTTTGATGAATGAATTTTGGTTTTGACTTGCATTTATTATGCCAATCTCCAATGTGGTTTTTCACAGCTTAATATATCTGAGGATTATTCAGCTTCAGTAAATGCTAAATATAAATCTAGAGTCGACTTTCTGTTACCCATGGAATACATATGTTTGCCATCGATCGATATTTACTATTTGTTTAAAGCGATTGAATATATTTTTCTTGTCTATAATATCCAAATGGAACAATAGACATGAAATTGTTTTGAAATGTTGGCAATCAAGATCACATCCGTATATATTTAATCAGGTCAAAAACTCTTCCCTGTCCGCCTGTTAGCTACATTTGCACGAATGCCACATGCTCGTATGCTCTTTGAGTGCCGGGTAAAACATTTCAAAACGTGCAAAACCAAACGCGTTTAATCTTGATGATGCCAGGACACACAGCTAACAGCTTTACCATCTCCCCATACCATTTTTCAAATTGATTGATGTATTACGAGCTGAAAAAGTTAAACAAATTTATTTAATTTGACTCGCCGCCACACCAGAATTAATTCCCGCGCCATCCTGTCAATATATTTTTTTGTCGCGACAATATTTGAATTTTATATTTGCTACAACATTTTTATCAACGTTTGCAAAGTCCCTTTCAGACACAATTTTTTCTTTATGAGTTTTTAAAATGGTGAAAAAGTTGTGCCTGTGTGGGGCTAGCCCCAGCTTGGCAGGGGAACTTTTCGTTGTCGTGTCTGTCACCTTTTTGGTAAATAAATTTAATTTATAGCGCCCTATGAAATACCATAAACTTTTGCCTACAGGTGCGAGCGATTTAAGGCATTGAAATTGTGTGTCGTGCTCCAGACAGAAGCGGGTCTCATGACAAAGTACTTTCCAGGAGCAAAGTACAGAGCACCTCTGCCTTTGCCATTGGTACGGAGCCGTCATTGCTATGATGCCGGTTAAATTACACACACTCACACCCACACACATACCACACATACATTTGGCATTTGGCAAATAAAAATCACTCATTCGACGCGTGAGCCAAGGCATCCGACGGCTGCCAGGGCGGGGGCCTTTGTAAAAATTTGTAATTTGTCAGCCGAACCCGAGGCTTGACAGTTATTTAGAAGTTTACAACTGTCGCCGGCAGTAATCAGCTTTACTTCTCTGCTGATAATATGCTGTTAATGTACTTTTGCCCAACACTGTGGGAGTGGGTAATTTCGGTTTATTTACTTCCAGTTTGTCCAGAACTTTTCCCGAGATAAAGGGCATGACTGTTGGGTCAACAGGCAGTCGGGCCGACTACATTATTAAAAAATGTATTTGACCATTGGGTCAGATGGCAATCCCTGGGTTAAATAAAAGACAAACTGTTTGGCTAAATCTGTAGTTTTCATAAATTTATTCTGTTTTTTGCTTTGCTTTGCTGTATGTTTTCCAACTTGAAGTTCGTTATGTTGCTTTATAATACACATGAATTTCAGATTCACTTAGTTAGTGGCTTAGTTTGCCGTTTACTTGACTCTACTCGAGGCTAGATTTGCTTGTCAGTTTGGCTTAATACTAGATCCTATTGTACTCGTATTTTTTCACGGAAAATTGCACAGCAAACATACAAGAAAACAATGTAACAAAAAGTTTTGTTTGGTTTTTGGTTTGTTCAATAAATAACTTGCACACACACACACACACATATATACACAGGCAGGCATAGATACATACACACACATATACAAATATAATATTTTTTAGCTTTGGGTTTCTGTGGTTTATAAAAATATAACAAGTTCTTTGGAGATTCAATCGATTTGTGTGTTTTTGGGGGGCGGGGCGGGGTGCGTTCTGTTCAGCTTCTTGAGGAAAGTCATACATACTCGTAAAATAAATACTTACTATGATATATTTAACATTTATATAGACGTATATTTATTTATACACCCTACACACAGTACATAGCGAGCTTTGGCTCTTTCTTCTTTCATTTTGGTTTATTTGTTATTGTATTTTCTCTTTTCTGGGACTAGCATCGCAAATGATTAAGAATTTTTCTGCTTTTCCGACAACTATTAACAATTTTTTCTTTTTCTACATAAACGGATTTCCTCTGTTTCTGCTTATTTCTTTGTCATTTGGCTCAACTTGAGAAATGCTCTTGGCCTTCCGCTCTGTGGCCCGTTGAGGGTAAATCATAAATAGGTAAGTTATCCGAACTGTTGCTACAATAATTTTATGGACTCGTTATGGAGTACACAAAGTAGTACGCAAAAATGCTTTCTTTGTCTGCTTTATTTGCCTCATTTGCATTTCATGGTCGAATTTTGGTTACGGTTCCGGTTGCTTTTGGTTGGTGGAACGAACGATTATATATTGCACTAGTATGTTTGTATGTGGAACACTATTCAGCGTTGTGATTGGGCCGCAATTGCTGGAATCAAGTTGCTGACTTCAGAAGCAGTGCTCAAGCCTTGCCTTCCCAGGCTACACAGTCAACTTAATTCCAGGAACTGCAACGCAATTTCCTCTGATTCATCGTCACACTCTCTGGAACGAACACGCACTTTCACATTCAAATTTCAACACTTGCAAACGGAATAGGAAACGGAAACGAACTACGGATACACCTAATTTGGTTTTAGTCCCATAATCTGATATCGATGCACTTGACTATATGTTGGTTAATATTATGTTGGGTCTCGCTAGAGAGGTTCCTTTTGATTTCGACTGCCACTTGGTAACGCTAGAAATGTCTGATACAACTAGATATTTTCGCTATGTTTAATTTATATGTAGGCATATCTTTTGTTTAATTTATTTAATATTTTTCGAATTATTTTGAGCATTTCAATTCATGCGATTGTCGAAGATGGGTTTTAGCTTTGCTTTTGCTTCCATGACTTTGTTTGGTTTCTCTGAATTTAATTGCAGTTTTGTATGGTGAATGGTAAATCCTTTTATGCATATGCAGGATGAATATCTCCCATAAATGTGTAAATGTTTTGCGGTGTGTTAATTGGCACAGTTTTAGCATTAGCTCTTCTAGTTTGGTGTTCGTATTCGGTTCTGGATCTGGACCTACGGGTATAGCTCAGTGTGTTGCAGTGATTGCCATTTGAATATAGATTTTTCTTGTAATGTTTAACAAATTTCTGCTAGAAATGATTTTACAACCTTCACTTAATCTAGTCGTACAAAAATATTTAGTATTTACAACAAGATTTAACCGACACGAAATCATAAATAAACAAATTGTCCTACAGCTCTGTTCTCGGAGACGCCGAGTGGAAAACAATTTATGGAGTGCACCCTGTGGGAGTTCTGAGTTGGGGCCGAAATTAAATAGCACGCTCCAGTGCATGATTGATTAATGTCAACATTACGAGTGCATCAGGCCACGCCAACGCATATTAATTTTGCAAATTAATGGAAAATGTTAATTGCATTAAATGGATTCCTCCTCCGTTTCGCATTTCCCTTAAACGTGGCTGGAGGACGTCGAGGCAGCTGCATTGTTGTTTTTGTTCCATTTGTTGATGTACTCCATGGGTATTTCGATCTGTATCTCCTGCACATCGTCCCCCTTGCTGTCGAATGTGGGCCTGGCGCTGCCGCCGGCACCTGGTCGTTGACCGGCCCCTGCTCCGACTGAAGCTGCTGCAGTGCCTCCTGTGACCGCCAGGCGGGAGTCGCTCGCAGCCAGACGCTGCTGCTGCTGGGAAATCGGCGTCAGGAGCGCCTCGTTCCTGTATTATAAGTTGTCTACCATCTGAGACTGGCGGCGGTGCGAGGGCGTGGTCGAGTTGAGGTAACTCTCCGAGTAGACACTCTTGGCCCGCTGATCGTAGCGCAGGCTCGAGCGCCGAATGTCGATGTCCAGCGGCATGTGCGGGTCCTTCCACCAGTTGCAGAAGAGACAGAGCAGCGTGTTGCGGAAAGCCTCTCGGAAGTCGCGATTGAAGTAAGCGTAGATGAGCGGGTTCAGCGTGGAGTTGAAGTAGCCGATCCAGAAGAGTATGGACACCACAATATCCGGCACCTGGCAGGGGCCGCAGGTCATGGAGAGCGTGTACCTGTGCCGGCGAGAAGGGGGAAATGTACATAAATTCCTGATGCATAAGCGAGCTGGGGGGGGCTTTGCAAAAATGGGATTATGTGTGTGTGTATCCTCAGTGTGTGGGGAGGAGGAGGCTGACGGCAGCCAAAAAGCACAGCCTAAACAAAGGCAGACGACGGGTTGTGTGAGTAATATTTAATTATGCATGCGTGACATTAGATAAATTATGCCGCAAATCCCATGTCAGCAGTCCCGACACTCACCACAGGAAGAATGGCAGCCAGCAGAGGATGAAGGTGCCCATGATGATGCCCAGCGTGCGTGCGGCCTTGTGCTCCCGCTTCATTTTGATTAAGTGCTTGTCCTTAGTGGGGGTATGCTCCTGCTCGACCTCATGCAGTGTCAATGTTTTCGACGAGCCCGAGCCGCTCATTGCCTCACCTACACCACAGACAGAGAGAGAGAGAGAGAGAGAGAGAGAGAGGCATAGGGAGATGGTGTTGATAAATGCCCAATCTGATGGAGATGGTAATGTGAACTCTCACCTGAGGGCTGCATGGATGGGCGGTGCATCAACATGGCATTGCCGTGGCGCATCATCAACTGCTTCTCCTGTCGATTGGCCTCCCGGAATATGGCCAGGTAGGTGAAAATCATGATGGTGCACGGTATCCAGAATGAGATGGAACTCGAGATGATGGCATAGTACTTGTTAACCACAAATGCACACTGTTCCGGATTCTCCTTGACGAACACCTTGTGCTCGTCGGTCGTATACCAGCCAATGAAGATGGGCAGGAACGAGAGCAGGGCCGGTGATATCCACGTGTTCAGCAGCATAATGCCCACAACGCGTTTCGTCATGCTAATCGGATACTTGAGCGGCTTTACAATCGCATAGTATCTGCAAAACGGGCAACAAAAGGAGAGTTACGGCCACCGGTCCATTGCAGCAATGGCTTCTGCCTGTGGCAGCAACTGTAATTACCTATCCACGGATATGCAGCATAAATGCAAAATGCTCGCTGTCGAGAAGTACACATCGAGACTGTTCCACAAATCGCACAGGAAGGGGCTGAAGTTCCAGCTGAAAGAGTTCAATTAACGGAGAACATCAGTATCACACAATGATTACTCAATAATCCCAGCATCCAAAAGGTTATATGTACCCCATTCCCATTCCCCGCAGTGTATCTTATTATCCAATGCATGATTTGGCAATTTCCCTTCTCTTTGTGATGATTCATTTCTGCCTTTTACTTTTCTTGCTGTTTATAAATACTTTTATGAAGTCATCGCAGGCAGCAGCTCAAGTATTTTCCACCAGATATTCCATTTGAATTTTAAATCACTTCCAACAAAGTGAAAGTTGTGCACAGAAAGACTGCGTCTGCAGTTGACTGTCGCTCGCCAACTTGCCCCAAAATGTAGGCTGGGGCATACCCCAAGCGATTGCCAGTATCAGGCTTGGGATCAGACTGCGAGTCCCACTGCCAGTCTCCTTCTTTTGGTTATCAGACCGCCTGATTTATGTGTTTATCGATTTCATCTTAGCTTCGGTTGCCAGGTGACATTGCCCCTGAACTGAACTGAATTGAACTGAACTGCCACTGTGGCTGTGGAGAGCCAAATTAAAAGCTTAAATGCACCGTGAGACCGAAAATAGGCCATGGGGCTTGTGTGCGGAGGAGACTGACGGGGCGGGGCTGCATGAAAAACTCATTAAAACTTGCGTCGCCCTTGGTTGCCACTCTGGTTGGGCTCGAGCCTTAACTTGGGGCTTTCGCTTGGGCTTGGGCCTTTTTTCGCTTCCCAGTTGGCCAGAAGGCAGTGAAATTTATTATCGGGCGCCCCGTTTGGCATCAGTTTCAAAAACTTTTTGACTATTCAGAGAAACTGTGTGAGCATGAGCATGCCAGCAGCGTTTTGCCTGCCCCAACCTGGTCGGCTCTGTTCTGTTCCGGCCCGGCCGGGCGTGGTCTGGTCTGTGCTTTGGGCGTAGGCGTGTTTGGTTTTGCACTCCACTCCAGGGCTGCCATTCTTTGTTGCATGGAGGGTATGCTCTGTATGCTCTGTCATGAATTGACGCTTAAGCCAGGCAGGGTCGTGAAGTGAGTGCTGCAATGGCAATGGCAATGGCGGTGGCGATGGCGATGACGATGAGATGGCAGTGGCAACGATGCCGCGGGCAAAGTAGCGTCAATTATGCAACTAGCGACTGTGAAGGTGAAATTGCTAATGAATGCCAAGTGGAGGCGGCTCTGCGGCTGCCTGGCCGTCTGGATGGGCTGCCAGCCCTGGCCTGGCCTGGCCTGCCAGGAAAATGGGCGACAACAACTGCGGCCAATGCCAATTTATATGCAACTCTCGTGGCCAAGTGCCTGCCGACTGAAGTTTTCGGCCTGGCAGCAAGTGCACACATTATGGACGCCCTGCCGCTTGCCTTGCCCCCACCACCTCATCATCATCATTATCATCATCATCATCAGTGGCACGCTCATCGTTGCCTTCATCATTGTCGCTGGCAATGACATTGCAAACATTTGCATTGGTGGGCGCCTGGGCGCCGAAGTCGGGCTTTAAGCGAGGCCTTTAAATCAGCGTCCATGCATAATTAACTGAACGGAGCCAGCCCCGCCGCCTGCACTTGGCATCGCACAACCGCCGTTACATCTGCGTGTTCACATACGAGTTTAGTCCCATATCGCCAGGCACCCACAGACAGTCATAGTCGGACTGGTGGACGGTCGGAGGGCAGGACGTGTGGCGTGAAGGATGTGACCATGTCACATTCTGACGGGTTTTGTCCCTTACAATAGCATTTCAAAGTTGTCGGTGCTTCGTCTCTGTATGTGTGAGACCCATTTAAATATATCTACCTATAGAAAGGGTATATCAGGCATCAGAATTAAGACTTTGTCTAGTGGGTAATGGGTCTATTATAAGTCTTGTTTAATAAGGTTTAAGGTAACCTTTAAACTGTCTTCAATGCACTTTTTCAAGCTTCTCCCAACATTATTGCATATTAATCTCCATGTCCAGCTAAAGGGTATCCCAAAGTCCACTCTTTCTCCTCTATTTTTTGTGTGCATCTCACTTGCTAGTTTTTCTTCTTCACATTTTAATTCTTGAACACAAAAGCACGCACATGGCCATAGTGGAGGGGGAGATGACTTTCTTCATTTGCATTTCCACACACAACCGCACACTCACACACACACAGGCACACGTACACCCCCTGATAGCCTCGTAGCCCCCATAGCCACATGGATATACACTCTCACACAGACAAAGACATTCAGAGAAGCATAAATAAACGTTGCTTTCATTTTTCAGGGATTTTTGTGTTTCGGTTGTTTGTTCTGCAACTGCCACGCCCTGTAGCAGCCCTAGACCCAGCACCCACCATGCCACACCTCCGTGACCACCCCATTGAGGGTGCCTGATGCCTCGTGCCTCCCCTTTTGGATGGCTGGCATTTTGTTTGGCACTGCCTTTAGTTGCAGCTGTAATTTTTGCAACAGTTTTGCTTACTTTTGTTGCACAGCCGAGGCTTTGAGGGTATATTTTTGCTGTTGTACTTACCGTCCAGTTACTTGCACACTAAAGTTAAATGTCATGGCCATAATAGCGACCATTATATCAGCCATGGCTAAGGAAACTACAAAGTAATTCGTTATAACTCTGCAAAGAGAAGATGAGGAGAGAGAAAGATGTTAGCAATCAGAGCACAGTATCAGGCAATACCAATGGAAAGGCGGGGACAATCATGCCCCCGGGTGGGCTAATCAAGATATTGTATGAGTGAGTGCGTGAAGAGTGCATTTGGGATATATGTTTGTATCTACAGTAGATGTGCATGTGTCTGTCTGCATGTCCCATTTATCTGTGAATGGGATGCTAACTGAGGTGGTTTTTCTTTTGTGTCAGTTGACAGTTTGGACCCTCATGCCAACAGAGTGGGTGATGCATTCTGATGCCAGCATGGGGTATAATTGAAAAGCCAGTCAAGAATTGCAAACGATGGCGAACCGTTTCCACCATGGGAATGGACGAAACCCAATGGAGGGACAATGGACAGCCAGAGAGAAGGCTGCGTGCGGTTGCCCCCCAATCGTCAGGGTAAACGTTTGCCCCAGCTTATACCTATTTTGTTATTTAAATTAAGCTTTACTTCGTGTGCAATTAAATGGCTCTTGTCAATTAGAGTTGGCTTTCCGGCTCCAAAGCAAACTCCTCTAATCGGATGTTTTTGAGCAGCTCTTGTAATCCCTTAAATTTCGCACTCATCTCTGAACATTTAAGACATTAATATTTTACTTTACACAAAGTTTAACCTCATCTTTTAGTAATTTAAATTTGTGCTTTCGGTACCCCCCACTCTGGAAAATAACCTGCTTGCAACGCTACTTTATCCTTCAAGTACAATGTGCCCTGGGCTAGCGCTTAAATAACTTTCAACGCCTTGGACGTTAATTGCAACAAATCGACGCCAATTTGCGAATGTTGCGCCATTAGTCAGCCCCCCTCCGCTCGGCATCGTAGTAGTTGAACTCGGGTAATAATTTGCCTGCCATTTAAATTTAAGAAAAATACCTAAAAGAAGCAGCTGCTCATGTTGGCCAAGAGCGGAAACAGTTGCCGAGCATCGTTCAAGTGCGTTAATGAGCCTTCGCCCGCACCTCCACCTCCGAATCTACCTCTACCCCAGTCTCAATGTAATGGCAAATGAACGCTACATATTCCGCAACATACATATAGATATATACTTGTACACTCATAGATAGATGCTCTTTGCTGCGGCTCATCTTGGGGCGGGCCAACAACAAAAAATATGTACGAAATTTTATTGTTTGCCATAGAACATTTTAAATTTATGCTGTCATAAAAACCATAAGCTGCCTTAATTGCCAAAGTTGTTGCCGCGCGGTGAGTGTTGTTGTCGTTCTTCCGCTCGTTCCCTTTCCCCCGCTCGTGCCACTGATACTTTCCCTTGTTTTTGCCCCAGCACAACCCGCCTGCGTCCCTGCCTGCCACTCGCCATGGTTGCATGCATTTTGTTTTTGTTCTATTTTCTCTTTGAGCTACATGCTCGCAGTGTTTAATTGTCATTTCTTTCGTTTCTATGTATGTGTAGAGCGTTTTTTCCACATTTTTATTCCACTGCCTCGCTTCACGCTGCGTATGCGTAATTTGTGCAGCCCAGAACAATAGGGAATTTGTGCAGAGCTGCTCGAAGGCTGACCATACAGATGGAGCTTGCTAGGCTACTCTTGGGATTTTTGTGAAACATTTTCAGAAATTAATTATTCCCAGGATTCAGGGCCTCCACGGAGACCCATACTCTTTCCTTTCGGCGTTTCCCCCACTCATTATCACAGCAACATCATCATTATCTTGATCGTCATCATTAGTTGGGGGACTGACTCTGGAACTGGTACGGGGGCAGGGTCTGGGTGTGGGTCTGGGTCTGGAGCGGGGCACCTGGATCCACTGACACGCAAGTCACTTAAAAAATAAAACGCTTCTCATTAGCAGCAAAAGCAGCAGCAGAAAAAGAAGTAAACCTAAGCGACTTCCAACCTTAATTATGCCTTGCCTCCGCCCTTTTTTTTCATTATAATTTTGTAGCTTCTTTTTTCAGCCATTTTGCAAAGTTTGTTTGTTTCGCCTTTTGGCTTCATTGCCCCTCGCAAACTTCAGTTAAGAGCATTTCAAGTTTCTTCGTTTGCTGTGTGAACATTCTTTGTAGACCGTTTAATAAAATGAAAAGACCGAAGGCGATACACCGACTATAATTTACCCGCTCTGATAGCTCGTTCCGAGATGAGATCGAATTGGAATTTCCAAAGTAAAGTTTTTTATGGTATATTTTGTATCTATATTGTTTTGAGTCGAAAGCACATAAACAGGACTCCCCTGTTATCTCCGTAACGAGGGTACAGTCAAAATCGGAGTCAAAAGCCTGGAGAGAAGCTTTGATTGCCTCGAAGTTGATGAGAGGATGGGCCAGAGACAGCGGCTTTATGAAGCGCTAAATTGATTTGCCTGCCAGTTATTAAGGCATAACTAAAAAATATTAACGAACGAGGGCCAGTCGACGTCCCATCATTTATCACTTGAAAGTTTGTTATGATATTGTGCGCTTCTCTATAAACGGTGGGCGAAGGACGCCGTTCAGCCACCATTCCGCCCCATCAGTTGACAGCGCAAGTAACGAGGACGCCCCGAGATTTTGAACTGTGTTTGTGTACTTGTGTATGTCTTACGTATTTGCGGCAAATTTAGAGATAAGAAATGTTGAATGTGAAGGTTTATTTGTTTATTATTGAGGCCTAGCGACGATCCAGTCGTCAAATATGGCAAATTGTATTCATAAAAACATTCCGATCTGCGTAGGTTTACGAAATAAATGCCAAAGAAATAAAAAAGTATAAGTTGAAAAGTTTTTTGAATGGGGAGAAATATTTATTAAAATTCTTGAAATACTTTGGAGAAAAATAAATCAAGGCTCTACGGCCAAACACTTAAAAATTGAATTAATAATAATAATTAAAATCAGTGGCCAGTACTGATTTAAATCAGTTAATTTATTTGACAAATTCGTGTTCGATGTAAATCTCTAGCTGCATTTAATGGAAATTATTTTTCCCAAATTAAATCATGAACAAAGCTTCCAATTAAGAACCCCTAATATGCAAATTGGATGATTAAAAAAGTCATAAAAGTTAATTTGTCATTACAATAATGCATTTCGGATCTTTTGTTGTCTGTCACAGAGCAGAGACTAGTGAAGGGTGAGTAAAGCAGTTAAATGGATTGCACGAAACGGCAAAAAATGGGCGGGTAGCCCCGTACGGAAACGCAGGATAGAAGAAAACTGTGACGCTCAATTATGAGCTAAATAAATAAGGGGCAAGGAATCTGCATAAAACACGGACGACGCAATGACAGGGCAGAACGAGAACAAAACGATAAGCAGCCAACGGCCATGGGGCATGCCCCAGCAGCACGGGCTATGGGGAATGGTGGCACGGAGCACAGAGAGCACGCGGACGTGCATGAATTTTATGCAAAGTTGACGAAAATCGCGCAAGGAAAGCGAAAAGCTTTGTAATTTTTTAAAGTGTTACGAACGGAACTGGGAGCGGCACATGGAGGCAGCTCTGTAAATTGGCAATCAAGACAACCCCGGGACCAGGACGCTGGAGGGTGCACGAGGATGCGGGTGCTGGAAGGAGCTGAAGCAGTTTTATGCAAATTACAAAAGAATTACACGGAGAGAGAACAGCTCTAATTGCTTTTTCACAGATAATTAGAATGCGTGGGCCATGTTGCTGAAGCTGCAAGTGGTTGACGGGGAGTGCGGCAAATGTGGGTGAGTGGGGGTGTAGAATGAAAAGGATTATGGAAAAGAGTTATTACGTATACGCACCTTAATTTTCTAACACGCATCACAGAAATAATAACAAGCAGATTGCCGCATATGGCCGCTATGATGATCAGCAGCATGACGAATGCCTTGAACAGCCAGAAGACACTGTCCAGCCAGTCCTCATCCTCGGCTAGTGTGGCCAAAGAGGAACCGGCGTCCAGCAGGCCACTGCTCTCGTTGAAAAGCGTGGCCGCCAGTTGTGTGGCATTCAGTAAGTGC
Source organism: Drosophila guanche (assembly GCF_900245975.1). Taxonomy (NCBI): domain Eukaryota; kingdom Metazoa; phylum Arthropoda; class Insecta; order Diptera; family Drosophilidae; genus Drosophila; species Drosophila guanche. The sequence goes on from NW_022995749.1 coordinate 68,611, forward strand.
TGCGTAGGCGGGACTGTGGGCGTGGAAGTGCCCTGCAGTGGCAGTGCAACGGGCTCTGTATCGGCGGCAGGCCCGGACAGTGCGCTCGTTGTGTGCAGCAGGGCCGCGGTGGTCAGGACCGTAGCCGTCACTCTAGCCAGGCTCCAGCCTGGACTATTGCCCTGGGGAATCGTTGTGCTTCGCTGTGGCTGTGGCTGTGTCTGTGGCTGTGGCTCCTCCTGCGCTGGCTGGCTGCCACAGCAGCAGCGTCTCTTGCGTATCCTTGTGGCACTGGTGCGATGCCTCTGCCGCGGCATGTTGACGGAGGCTGCTGCCGTCGACAGCTCGCCAAGATCGGGGCACAACAACATGAGTCGGGATCTGGGTCGGAGTGGAGCCTGAGCTTGAGTCTATTTTGATGACTTTTCTTGGGGCTTATTGGTTTTTCTCTTCTTTGGTTGGTTAGGTGGCCACAACTTGTAACTTGGTTACTCTGACACTTTGTTTTCTTTCGGGATTTTGCTTAACTTTTTAGCACTTGGCCTGAGGCCTGCGGGGGTCGGACTCTGGCGCGTTTCACGTTAATTCGCTGGGCAGGCAACACCTACGCGAACACCTGCAGGAGCACCGACAACGACCACAGGGACAGGGAGAGCGACCGCCATTTGAAATTCACGACACGCGTAGCGCCGGCGACGTTGAAACCAAAACTGAAACGGCCACCGCAACGGAAATTGATTCGCGAAAGTGGCCCGGACCCCGGACTGTGTTGGCCACGACAACGTCGTCGCAGTCCCAGTCGCAGTAGCAGTCGTCGGTGTCGTCGCCGACGTCAACGTCCAACGTGGCTGTCCTTGCCAGCCAAAGCCGCCCACTCACTGGCTAATGGCCTCGTTGTCGCTGCTGCTGCTGCTGCTGCTGCTGTTGCTTTTGGCCGCTGCTGATGATGGAGGCTGGCTGGCTGGCTGGATTGGATTGGATTGGGCGCCTGGCTATTTACTGTGCGGCTTCTGTTTTTGTATTTGTAGTTGATGCCACTGTTGCTGTTGCTGCTGCTGCTCGTTGATTGGGTTTTTTTCTAGCTCCAAGCGGCTGCTTTTTAATTTTGTTCATTTTTTGCTGCCGCGGCTGATGCGGGGGCCGCCCTGCTCGGTTCTTGTTCTTGCCGCTTCTGCTGCTACTGCTGGTGCCACCGAAAATTCGTTGATTTCTTTTGGTTTTATTTTTAACATTTCTTTGGCTTCAAAATTATTTTTAGTTTGCTTCAACCAAGTGCTTCTTGTACTCTGCTTCCACTAATTCAAATATTGTTATTCGATGTTATGTTTTCTGGAACTGTGCCACAAAATTATGCACAAAGCATACAACAACAACGAAAAAACACCACCAAAAATCAGTGCGGGAGAAAACATGAGTTCGATTTGCTTAAGCTCATTGGTTGCCCCGATTATAATCACTTTTGCATATTACTCTGCCTGTTTCTACTGATGCTTCTGGCTGTTGTATCGATTCGAGTCAATATTTGTTTATTTACTGACGCAAAAGTTGAGTTCTTGATGGGGATTTTGATGTTGTGCGTGTTTTGTAGGATTTTATGCAGAACTGGCAGGGTGTCTGAATCGGGGCGTGTGTCTAGGCTCAACTGGGAACTCTTCTAGCATTGATTTTACCGTTTTCAGTCATTCAAACTTTAATTAAAACATCCATTTATTTTCCCAAAACTAGAAATGGAACCTACCCTGCCTTTGGTAAAGAACAGAGTGATTTTGTATACGATTTTTATTTTAAATTCAAAGCCTAAGGCTGGACAGTTAGTTTGTAATATTCAAAAAGTGCTAGTAGGGTTTCCCAGCCCTAAGCTCCCACCCTGCCCCAAAATGCCACACCCTGTAGAAACCTAATGATTTATATGACAACAGCTGGTCGAAAGAATGTCACTCGCTTCGAATGCCTTTTAGCATACAGCCGCCATATCTACTATATCTATATTTCTATAGCTAAATATTTCTCTCTGGTCAGTCTGCCGCCTGGCCCCTGTAGTCCCTGCCCCATGCCTCATGCCGACAACTAAGTAGGGGGAAAATGTCCTAATGCTACTTTTTTGCTGGCTCTTAGGCCGCGGGCGGTGGTGGGATGCCTTAGATATACATGTATACAAATCTATATATATGGGATAGAGAAGATAGAAAATGACTATGCTTATATGCTAGTCTATATATTTATTCATTTTGATGAATATTTATTTATATATTGTATGTACGAGTGTTTTTTCCCCGAATTTATTTCCTGATGATGTTTTATTTTCATGTTCCCACACGCTTTCAACGCTCGCTCGCTCGCATTTTGGCTGACTTTTGGATGTTGTTGTTTTAAGTGTATTTTGTGTTGTATTATTTTTTAGTTTCTTAATTTTCATAATTGTTTTTGTTGCTGCTACAACAGATTGGTCACTCGAATTTTGGCGGCCACGATCCCTAAATTAGACCAGACGTTTGTTACTCGCGTCGCGGATTTAACTTTTTATTTCCAACATTTCCAACGACAAATTTTCGAGTTGATTTGTGCGTTTTGGTTCTCGGTGTCGGGTTCTTAATGTTCTCACATTGCACGTGTGTGCGAATAGATTGTTAATTAAAAGGGGAGAAAGTGTCCGCACATTGAAATGAAGTCGACCCGTTTGAGCGAAAACATATGTTAAAGGGTTGACGGGTCTGCCACACCCTGGCGCTTGTCCAAGTTGGGAAACTGCAAAGAACATAGAGAAAAAGTGGAAATAAATATACAAGTATTCAAAATAGAAATAAGGAATTATTTAAGCATGCATAAATATTAAAGAACAACAACAGCGAACGTTGCTGACTATATATTTTGCATAATATTTATATTATAAGTGAAAGACAGAGGCTTTTTTTCTTGAATGTTCCCGCTCATCAAAGGGGCGTGTGTTGCCATCCTTCTTCCTTTCATTTTAATTTTAATATTTATAATTTTATATCGTGCCAGAGGCAACACTTTGGTGCGCCACGAAGTCGTGTGGGTGTATAATTAATTTTGTGGCAAAACGAATTTCTATCAATTTTATGTATAAATAGATGAGAATTTGATTTTATTAATGGGTGCCCAAGTACTCGAGCACGGTGGAATGGTGTGTCGATAGCATCATCATGCTATGAAATCATGCCCATAGAGAATTTGTCAGCAGGAGGCGGAATCGCAGAAGGTTAGCGGATGAGCGACAAGCGATGACAGTCGTTCGGGAGCGGAAGCAACATCCATGGATGTATCCATGGGATGCGCAGCTGTCGCACGTGTATCTTTGTATCTGCATCCGTGTATTCGTGTATTCTCCGACTATTTCCATCGTGCAGTTAGCGCCTGACACATCAACAATCAACGGCAGCATTAGCCCCGGCCCAATGCCAATGTTAATGTCATGAAAATCATTTTTTAAATTCAATTTCTACAATTTACATATAGTTGTCGCTGTTCTATGTGTCGCTGTTCCTACTCTTGGCATTGGACGGCCTCGCCGGCCGCTCTTCTGGGTTGCTGTAGCCAAATTGTTGCCAAATTACGCGCAGCCGGACTTGTGTGCGACACGAATGTGTGGGAGAAACATCAATGAACCAGCTGCAACCAGCCCCCAATCCAGTGCATGTACAACGACCGACATCTCTTTTCTTGGGATCTTTTCTGGCCCCAATCCACTATTTCAGGAAACATTGTGTCCACGGCTAATTAAGCGCAACACACTTTCCAGCACTTGTCGGCCCTGGTGTGGCCACATGGGGCAGCAACAAAGAACTTTCGTGCATGCTCTATCTTGCTTAAAGTTTTAATTAATCAACTTGCATTTATTTGTATTTAATAAACAAAAGTTTTCATTTTACACGCGCAAAGAGCTGGCTCTCTCCTTTTTACCGACGAAAATGCTAGCATGTTGCTTCTTATTTGCTGTTGGCAAATTGCCACGCCTCCACACATTGTCCCGCCTCGTCGTGATGCTGTGCCACACACCTGAGCTGCAACGAATTGCTTTCAGTTCTCTGTTCTGTTTGCAACAGTCTTTTGCCTCGTGCAAATTGCCTTCGTTTAATTCCATTCCCTGAAAATTGTATTCCATCTCAGTTTCTCTTTGCCAAAATGAGATGCCATCTGTCTGGCAGAAGAATTAAAAGGCAAACAAATTGAAGCTTCAATTTTAAAGAATTTTCAATCCAAAAATAATGTTTATCTCTGCAGGGAGGAAAACATATTGCAAAAATACTTTGCGGAAGGAGCTCCCAAGATGGGAGATGGGAAAGCCTAATTTTAATTGACTGTAAATTCTTGCAGCATTCCCAAGCATATTCATCTACTGGCTGCTATATGCTAATATAGGTCTGTTTATTTCAGGGCAGGTCTATTCTTGGCTTAAATCCATTGCCAAAACAGCGACTCTAACGCATTGGAACTGCACCAATTCTATTTTTTAGAATAACAAAATCTTTGAATACATTTCGGTTCTTGTGGATCACAAATATTGAAAGCAGTAATTTGGGTAAAGTTTTTATATAAATTCAAAAAGTTTTTAGCCATAAGAACATTTCTGTAGTGAAAAACATTTCCCGTTTCCCTCACAAGAGAAATCCCTCAAAGACGAAAACACAGTAAAAAATGATCAGTTTTATGTATTTCGACGGATTTAATGAGCTGGAAGTGCACCCATTTAAATGTTTTCAATCTAAAACTTTTTGTGTTTGTAATTTATTGAGTTTATTGAGTTAGCAGAGCATGCTCCTAAATTGCGATGATGCATGGATACGAATACGAAATACATACATAAAAATGTATTAAAAACAAAACCCATTTCATTCAATTGCTTGCGTCAGTCTGCTGGACAAATATAAAGAGCTCTTCCAATGATTCTGCAGGTTTTTTTATGGGCTTTGTAAAAAGCATTTTAATTAAATTATAACTTTTCTTCTTCTGCTGGTTTGTTTGTCCTTTATTTTGTGAAATTATTTGTGTTGACAAGGTGCTTGACTGGAAAAATAGCCCATCAGAAGTCGCGGTAGAAAAACAGGTGAAACAACATTCGAGTGTCGGAAAAATGTGCATAAATTGTGCACTGATAAAAGGCGATTTATTTTGATGGAAACATCATCAGCGGCAGCATTCGCATTCGCATCCACATGCCCCGTCACTGCAGTCACTGACACACTTGAACTCTTAATGGAATCCCCGTCCAATTTTGTCACGCTGCCTGCAAATAAATCACATGAATAAAGCCCGTCACAGGGGGCCCCCGTCCCAGTCGCAGTCCCAGTCCCAGTCCCTGGCTGCGTGCCCCATTTCTATATGCGTTTGCCTATACTTTTACATATTTAATTTTCGCTTTCTACAGTGCAAATCCAGCCGATACACATACACATTGAGAGTCGGAGAAGCTTTTCAATTTCGAGTTCCATAGATAAATATGCCATGCTGCCAACTGTAAACGATTTCGAACGAAGAGACAGACACAGAGGAAGAGACAGTGACTGAGGCAGTGGTGGTGGCGGGGGCGGATAAAGGGACGCCTAAGGCGTTGCGATTTTATTGCCCGTAAAGTAGGCAGCCATGAAATAGGAGTCGTACAAGTCCAGGGTCCGGAGACGGGACTGCGTCTGTGACTGGGGTCCGGGACATACAGCGAAACACGAGCGGCCATTTAAAAGCCATTGTAGCTACATTCACAAAGTCCACACAATGAAAAACGAAACTTGGCTAAATAGACGGCAAAAAATACGCGCCGATTGATGCCCCATTGTGGTGGGAATGTATGGGAGATGAGGATGTGGATGTGGATGTGGATGCTGCTCCTACTGGGACTCTGAAGGATAAGCCATACAAAACAAATGTCAAAGTCAACACCCAAACCAAAGCAAACACACAAACACTCGCAGAAGCCATCGCTCCCCTCCATTTCCACTTAACTTGCAACTGGGGAAAGCTGCTTCAATGGAATAAAGGGAACAATCGGAAGGAGGTGGAGGTTGAATCTCATTCGTAGGGATGTATAGATCGATTGCCTCGATAGTTTGGCAACCAGCAGGCCACTTCAACTCTAATATGCTCTACAGAACTCTCCCCAATGCAAGCTCCCAGAGATGCAAGGACGAGGGCATTCCCGATTCATTGTGTCTTGAATGGCTGTCATGTTTCAGCATCAACCCCATTACCAATAACGGCCCCAATGATTGCTTAAAGTCCTTGGTAAAGTCATTCGATTGAAGGGCATTCCAGATTCGTTGTGGCCTTCTCCAATGTCTCCCTCGTGCCATGGGACCACTCGAGATTGTCGAGTAGAACGTCGAGTGGCGCAGCGATTAATGAAAATTGCTTAATAAGCATTATTGTCTTACTGGCATTAAATTATTTAGAGAAAGATCCAAGGGGAGAGTAGCAATGTTGTCATTGTCGTTACACCCCGGCAACAATCTGCCATTGTTCTCTAAAGAGTTGGCGCACCATTATCAGCTCCCTCTCCCTCCACCCCCGCTCACACATCTGACCAAAGTCTGCTAATTGATTAGAACAGATGAGGAAACAGTTGAGATACCCGCAGTCGAGATACAAGCACGGCGGAGGGAAACGATAGAGCAAACATTGAAAGCCAAGAAGCGCTCTTCCTCCCCGGTTCCGTCTATCTACTCTGCTGTCTCATCCTTTTACAGCTGGCAGCATCTCGTACATCTCTTCCTGCTTCCAGGAAGAACTGCTGACTGCCTGCCTCGCTTCCGTTTGTCATTTCCAGCCTTTGCTGCCTCTGACAGCAAACTGTCAGAACTTCGCAACACTGATTGACGAACGCACGGATGTAGCTCCATCCCATGGCCGCGTATCCCTCTGCTCTGCTGTCCGTGCCCATCTGCGATAGATGACTCAATGTATCTGACTCCACTTGCCGTTCTATCCTTATCATTCCAATGCCAGGGGTCAGAGCTTAATGAGCGCTTGTCTAGCATTGACAGTCGACCTAAGTGCCTTTGAGTTGGCTATGTCCCGGTCTTGGATTTTACTTGAAATTCCCTCGATTTCTGCAATTGATACCTCATGGTTATCCATAGCCTAAATCTGTCCATCAGTTGGAGGCAAAGGCAATCAGTATTTATTTATATTATATTTAACTGACTGATGAATGCACAATGCATTGCCTTTTTATTGGTGTGTTCTTTATGTGACTTAAATCAGATTTGATCTGAATTGAAACACCGTAACAGAGGTCAGAGCTGAGCTAAATTAATCAAAATATTTTTGTTTTCCTTTCATCAGAGATACAGTTGGTTGATTTACCCCCAAAACCACCCGTTTCCCCACTCCCTTCCACAAGCACGCACGATAGGATGAGTCATAAATCTTGTCATTAATCTGTCCGGGATTCGTCTAAAGCGTGAAGCAGGTGAGACAGGAGTGTTTTCCTGCAGATATCCTTAAATTGATGATGCTCCATTGAGTTTCAAAGTGCAGCCAGCTAAAGACCGAGAAAAATCAGTTATGCGCATCAAATTAATAGACCCTTTTAGACTGTGAGAGAAAAACAGAGTGAAGCTCAAGAATTTAAACACGGCATGTTTTACGAGAACTCTGGAGCACTCCTATTTTGTGAGCGGTACCTAATGGTAGCTGCAGCTGCCAGAGACTCCCAGGTCGTGGCATTTCCTAAAAGGATTCCCTGTTTCCCAGCCACACAGCTCATGCATATTCAGGCGGGTGGCACATCCGAATCCGTTCCACCCATCAGCCTGGCTTTACAAATGACTCATGCATCGTTTTCAATTTCAATTCGATTTTCTGTTGCTCGGCCTGGCTGAGCTCCTCGGGCGCCATTTTGCACGTAGGGAAAGGCTAGGTTCTTGCTAGTCGAGTCAAAAAGTGAAAATGCATATGACAAGCGCCTGCAGTTGCAGTTCCAAAGACTTCCGAGCACCAGCACCTGGCACCTGGCCCCTCCGTCTGACTTTCCGGGCTTGTGCTGTCTGTGAATTTGGGAAAACAGACAGCCAACAGAACAAGGTCTTGCCTTCGCTCGGCTTGGGGGCTTATATGTGAAATTAAAGCCCTGATATGAAACACACTCGAGCTGCTTGGCATTCTTATGTTGCCCCACACAGCTGGCATCAAATTATGGCCCAAGACGGGCCAAGTGAAGGCCAGGCAAATAAGGTTATCAAATAATTCCGCCAACGCCAACGCAGACCATGCCCGGCCCAATCCGCAGCCCCAGAAATGCTGAGAATGTGGAAGATGAACATGGAGGAGCCGAGCAGAGCTCCAATTTAGCTTCTGAATGGGAATTGGGTCGCCTGAAAGTATGCAAAGTATTTTTTTGGCAATACTACTGCTGGGAACATCCCACTTTATGACTGGGGCAACAGAAAAATATTGTTAAAAAAATGCGACTGCGACCATTGCCGAACGAATACGGAGATGCCGAAAACTAAACCAACTTTTGAGCCGCCGCCCATAATCCAGGCAATAAAAAAGCAGCAGAAAAATAAAATAAATTCTGGATTGTAGATGTTCATGCATACCCGTACATATGTACATTTGAACATACATAATCAAAAGCAATGAATTTATATTTTTTCATATTATAATTTATGGGGCGCATTTCGCTAAATCTACGAGACAGCCGGCGAAGGCCATGCCACACCCCATATCCCATATAAATACACTACATAGCCCACACCCACGAGTTTCCACGCGGGCTTTTCACATTCCACGCGTGGCTAGCGCTCTTCCACTGCTTCTGCGTTTTCATTATTAAAAAATTTGTGTGCGCTGGCATTTTCATTGCGTTCATTGGGTCGTGTTTTGGTCGCACTCATTCTGTCACTGTTTTTTGTGTTTTTGGCTTTCCTTTTTTTTTTGGGTTTTTCCGCTTTTGAAATACGAATAAAGTGCTCGAATCCAGATAGCGAAGAAGTACGTTCCCCTGCATCACAGCTTTGACAAAGTTAAATGAACGAAATGGGCCAGTGTGGAGGTGTGGCAGTAGCGGGTACAAAACCCTTTGGCCCTGGCACCGGACAGCCCTTTGAGAGCTGTAAAAGCTAGAGCTTTTCGAAGTTTAACTAAATAAAATGCATAGAATATGATTAAATATGCAGCTTTGCTGCATTCTGACACGAGATTTAGTTAACGCAAAGCAAACATTTGATCACTTTAGGGATAGTATGACCAAGCCTTAATTACAAACGAGAAACGAACTTTAAAGGAATCGTAGGGTGAATCTTTAAATGTATTCTAGTCCATACCCTTACTGAGTCTGTATACAGATTCATAAAATCAAATCAGATTGGTTAACATAACTTTAAATTCAAAGCGAACTTTATTGGAATCTAAGCAAAATCTATACTCATCCACGAGACCACTGAAGCACCAAGGCACGGACCCCCAAGGGCGGACCACAATGAGCATAGTGGAGACTCGTAAAAGCATTGGCAGAATGGCAAGTTTGCTTTTCTCTCGTGGCATGCGCGGTCGCTTTCGCAATTATGCATTGAAATTGGAATAAATATTTATGGAAGAATCGGACCACTGGGCAGCATCGGGGAAAAAGCAGCTGGATTTCATGTGGTTAGTTGGTCTGCGGGGCTAAGGGAGTCTGGGTTGGTGGGTTGGTGGTTCGACCCTCAGTCGTACAATGCATGACAATTAGATGCAAATGCCGGTTGAGGCTGCCCAGGAGATCTCTTGAGATTTCGTTGCCAATTTGAAGAGTGGGAGACTTCTGCTTGAAAATGTTGTGCGGCCTCCTCAAATCCTTTGCTAATGGCGAGTGCCTGTCCCTGGCTTGGTTGAATGATCTAAATCATCGAAAACTTTGAATTTTAAGCAGCTTATAGAAATGTGGGTTGGGAAGAAAGCAGCAGATGGGTACTCACATGCCTACGAGTTTTGTGTGTGTATCTGAAGTAGCTGATGTAGTTGAATGAAAGCGGATTAGTTGGAAACCACTCGAACGCACACAGAGAATACCAACGCACAGAAAGGGAGAGGGGGGGGGAGAGAAGAGAGGACAAAATGCGGCCAAACAATTAGGGAAATCCTTTTCCTATGCTTGGCTAAATTTTAATTTTTGCGCATAAATTCTATTATGGCTTGCCAGTTTTGTGGAGCAAACCGCAAAAGCTGTTGCATAAACTAGCAGACAACCCCTAATACACACACAAACACACACACACACACACACATAGTCGCTGAGCATATGTGAAAACACACAGAAACAGTGCCGCATAGTCTGGCCCCTAAATGGAGTAGGTCGCCCCCGTCAGTACAGCGATGAGCGATGAGCATCAGATGTGAGCTTTGACGGTTATTCAATTTACCTCGCAAATGGCTAGAAAATCTTGTGCCATGTGGGATGGGTGTGTGGGTGTACTCAGCGGTCAGTGAATTAACAGCTTAAACAATTACTTAAATAAACATGCCGTAAAATTAGTTGAGGTCTCTGCTCTCTCTCACCATCTGGCTTGCTGCAGATGGGCAAACTCATAAACACAATAGACCAGCAGGATGTCCACCATGATGGCACAAAAAGGCAATGCAATTATACTAAAACTGCACTCAGATTCAACACACAGCCACACCAGGGATAGACTGAAACAAAGTTGGCAGACAAATAATTCTAAAAGCATTTCAACAAAATGCAATGTGGCCCTGACAAGGCCATTTCGGAATGGAAAAGCGGCTCATGGCTATGCCTAACCAAATCTGTCGGCGGCTGCATGTCTCTCAAAATGGGAACTTTACGATACTGTTTGTGGAACTGTAACTACATATACGATTATTGTGTGCATATATCGACTCGAACTCGAAACAAGCCCTGTGGCAACTTGTCCAAAACCGAATGTGAACACGAGCCTGTGTTGTGTGCTGTAATTTATTAACTTTTGGTGTAGAATAGGTCCCAGTTTTCAAGTGCCCCTTCCCACAGTATCCACGTGTATTGTTTGTAATCAAGTGGCCCCTGTGCTCCAAATGAAATAACAAGAGTAACTACAAACAACAACATGGCCAAAAGTGATTTCATCTATGCAATAGTCCACACAATTTTACCAGCTTGTCGTTAGACAGTTTTGAATACCCCGGGATTCGTATGCTCACGGGAAGTGTTGTATTCGTGCAATTGAGTATCTCAATATTGAGTATTAAATATATAAATATATTCAGCAGATACATTTTTGTATCCTTACTTGGTCATTCGGCAGGTTCACCATAAAAAGACCCAAATAAAGGGTATCTTAGTGTCGAGGTTTCGAGTAAAGCTTTGCTAACTGTTGTTTTCGTAGCGCCATAATGACATAAAAAGTTAAACAAAACTCTTTACAGAAATTAAAGTTCATGGAAATGAACATGAAAATACAACTTCAGTCCCTGGTTTCCCTTTTGCCTCGCTCATTTGGCTGCTGATGCTGGTGAAAGTGACGGCTTATGGCAGGGAAACCGATTTGGATTTGTGCCAAACGCAAGTGCCCCAGACAAGAGACTGCAACACAGCATTTGGGCGAGGGAAATCTGCCCTTTGCATATGGGTAAGAGATTACCCGTGGTGGGGAGACCCATCGATGCTGGCTTAGACCCGGCTTACTTCACTAATTGGCAGCAGCTCAAAAGAACCAACGACAGGCAACAGACAACAGGAAGGAGAAAGAAGGAAGCAATCAAAGCTCAGAGCTAGATTCGTTTGTTGCTCGATTGACATCAATTGGCAATGACTTGGGCAGTGGAGCGAGAAGCCGAAAAACGCCTGATTAGAGGCTCATTGAAGATCCATAAAAGCCATGGGTAGAGGGCAGCTCCTCCTCCCCAACTTGCATAATCAGCGTAATTTTTATGTGCCAAACGACCCACACAAACGGTGAGTCATAAAAGCAGGCTTTGGCATCAGGTGGGCTCCGACCCCCAAATGTCATGGCTGCTTGAAATGCAATTTAGATGAACGGGAAACGTATTTGCCTTGCGGGAGCAATCAGAATGGGAGCTCCGCAAAAACACATCCGTCCCATCCCTTCTCTACTTGTATGAGGAATGAAAGAACAGTCATATTGAAAAACTGCTCCCTGCCCCAATTGATGCTGCTGCTGCTGCTGCTGCTGTGCGTTGTCAGCACTTCTAAATTCATTTGGCGAAACAATTTCAAAACATCGGAAACGCACATCTCTATGTGTTCTCGTGTGTTTTGCCCGGTCCCAGGAACAAGCAAAAAAAAGGAGAGAGCAGCAAAACTGTAGCATACTTACGAGCGCCATTTACCTTGTTGTTTGCCAAAAAATGTTTATTGCTCGCACAGCAAAATGTAACCCTAACAAGAAGAAGATTCAAACAGATACAGCAGCCCACACACTTATCCACATTCCCATAACGAACCGGGGTCAGTGTGGGTCCTCTGGCCTGCTCTTTGGCTAAAAGTTTTATTACCGTTCCGTTCCTTGTGCTCCTCCTGTGCAGCGCCGGGCGGCTCGTTATGTGTTTATTCAATTTGGCTGCCTTTTCTATGAGTATGACTAGGACTACGAGTACTGCCCTGCAGTTCACTCTGGCAGGCCTATGTGCCTAAGGACATTGCGGATAAGTTTATCAGGAGAGCCAGACAACTGTGACAGGAATGTGTGGGGCAGACAGATAGAAGACATGACCCCGGCTGGGGCGGGGGGATTATCTGATACGGAACGTACAAACAAAAAATTCAATGGAAATATGTAGTGGCCTCGATTCATATTCAGCATCGATTGGCAGCAGCACTCCTGCCATGGATCTTAAGACCCTGTGCCTGTTTGGTTTTCATTTCATTCAATATGATTGCTGGCCGGACAATTGCAATGCAGAGTGCCCCGTCCGGCCATAATCAAGGCATCAAATTAAGGCTGAGAGGCAGGAGCTCTTTATGTTTGTTAACATGTTTTGGCACTCGCTTTATGGCCAGCTAGAAATGTGTACTAATAAAGTGAAAGCGGTGGCCGGACGAGAGCCGAGAGCCCAGAGCCCAGAGCCGAGCAGATCATAAATGTTTATGTCACTACTCGTCGTACTCCATGGCTTCTATGGGACCCTGACTCGGTTGTCCGTCCACTGTCGCTGCCTGTCGCTGAAGCTCACACGCGTCTGACGAGTGCGGGGACTGAGAGCTCGAGAGATAGAAGGAGCACTAGTGATTTTACGTCTTTGTTGGGCATTTCTCTTTTCGTTCCGTCAACTGAGGCTGTGCACTGGTGTGGCTTTCCATCTTCGTTTGAGGCATGACAACGACCAGGACAAATGTGCTGCAAGTGCACGGGGTCAGAGGCGGAGTCGCAAAACTGATTTGCAATGCAAGTCTCTTCTTTGGCTTTAAGCACAGATTACTTAAGCTTGAAATAAATCGTGAGCAAACGATGCGCAGTAATAATAATTATAAAGAGGACGGGCAGCTGGCAGTTGGCATGAACCAATAAATGAATTCCTTTATCGATTGTGGCACCCCGAGATGGGGATGCGTATGAGGCCCAAGTGCGGCTGGCAAACTGGAACGTTAATTGCGCACTTAGAGCGCCTTAAGCGTCTTATAATCGATAAAGCCCATGGCTGTCAGGTCGGGCCTAGAGGGCAGAACACAGAGCCCAAAGCCTGTCTGGGGTTTTCCTGACTGGCGGCCGGCCTGTGGCAAAGCCAGCAGTCGACACCTGCCGACCGACCCAGGTGCAGCTGCTGGTGCAGGCTCAGGTGTAGCCACAAGACAACACTCGAGCATACAGAAACAGAGACCAGGAAGACAGAACGAGGTGTACATCCCACATTTGCAGAGAGTGTGTGTGTGTGTTGTGTGTTGTGTGTATTGATGCGGCTGTATTCCCCACTTTGTTAATTATGAAAACTGTTTAGATGTCTGCCTTGGCTTAGCTCAACTGTCTGCCCAGCCGACTGGTTACATGTCTCGAATTAATGATATTTAGTTCACAATTAAATATGTACATACATTCAGTACTCAGCATCCATATCAACGACTTGCAAATTGGAGGCCGTAATATGTAATACGAGCAGCATTCAATTTGGAGAACTATTACCGATGTTCCAGGCATAAATAAATGAGTACACAAAATGCCCAACACTTGTGACTGCCGCCGCAATGTGTCTCTGAGGTGTCTTTGCCGCAAATGAACGGCCAGGGGCGGACAGGCCAGGCTAAGGCTAAGCTTCGCCCCGCCCGGCACTTTGTGTCTGGTCAGAATCGATGTGGATTCACTCACTCAAAGAAACTTTAGCCGGCAGTTAAGCAACAAACTGTTCCAAATGGTTTGTTCAAACAACTAATACTTTTCTTAATAAAAATGGTTCTAAGACATTTAATTAATATGATTTAATGGCAAAGGTTGAATGGTATATCACTGCCGATTCCTAATATCTTGAAGTAAGTATATTTTTGTTAAAGACTTCCCAGAAGCCATGGAATGTCTTGTGGTTTTGCGATATTTATGCCAGCCCCTTGGCTGGGCATGTGAGTTAAGCGTGGCAGTTTAAGTGTACGTTGGCAGCTCGCACTGCCTCCGTGCTTCTCCTCTCATGCATATGTATGGAGTCCCACAACGGCGACTCAATATCTGGAGGATATGTTCACGCGCAAGAAGCACGCAGCACTCGGCAACCGCACCCACACATAAAGAGGGAAGCCCATATAGGGGAACGAGGCTATTACCATATTTCATGCTTTAGATGGGCCTATTCCACTTGTCAGGGCCCATTCCATTCGATGATATGCCAGGCAGTCAAAGTTTGTGCGACTCTTCTCTTGACTGAAAGGCGAATGTCTCACTCAGATATGCACACAGGGTGGCAGTGAAAGGAGTGCCAGACACTGACACTTGGACGGACGCTCACGCACATTTGTTGGCCCACAGATGGCCCAATCGGTGTGTGTGTGTGTGTGTGTGTGTGTGTGTTTGTGTTGTATGCCATGTGGCAATCTGTTCCGTCATTCTATTTGCACACCTGAGTGATGGCCTGACCGCGACCCAGTCCTGGGTGATCCCGACCTCCCACTTGACTAATTCCATTTGCTGCCTTCTAAATCCCAAAAAGCTCATATTGTTTAAGCCAACAATCAACTATGCAACGGACTGAGCTCCTGTCCAGTGCTGTCCTGTGCCGTACTCACCGCAATTCTGGCCAAATTCGGTTTGCATAATATTAAAGCTTTAAAGGGGATTTCATTTGCCTATGCCTCACACACCGCAAACTGATATGGAATCTCAAATGTGCATACCGGGAGGGGGGTTTTGTTTGAGTGGAAATGGAATTGAATTGAAAATTGCATTTAATATACGAAATAACTTATTATTTGTGTCTGGAATGTATTAGAGATCTCACAACAATTCCATAAATTAAAGTGGAGTCCTTAGATTTGCCTAACTTTGGGTTCACTGTACCATTTCGTTTGGTTTCTGCAGCAGCCAGGCAGTCAGGCAGGCAGGCAGTCAGCAACCAAAATGTATTTTCACATCATTCCACATCAACTCTTGCCGCCTGGTGTGTATGTGTGTGTGTATATGCCTAAGTACATATGTATATAGGCCGACCCGTCGACGGCCCATTTGACTGCTGAGTTGGAACGTCGACTGTCGACTGTCGACTGTCGAGCCCCGCAAAAAGGCAGAAAAGTGGATCAAGGCGAGTTACGGCTAAAAAGGCAACGAAAAAACAATCTCCATAGCAGAACAGAAATCAGAGAGAGGACGCCCAACTCAAAAACATTGCAAAACTTGCGAAACTTCAGCTTATGCTCATTGGAAGGGATTGCTGCTTCTAAATGTAGAACGGCTGGAGCACCTTCCCATTTATAACATGAGCTGAAAAGTTGTTCCCTCGCTACTTGGCATGGGTTTGGGGCCGGGCTCGGTTTGGAGTTCGGTTCGTTTTGTGCCCCAGTAGTCAAGGCAATTGGAGGCAATTTTGCAGGTTTTATGATCCGATCGCTAAGGCCCCCGAGCCGTGTGTGGGTACCACTTCCGGCTTATCAAAGGCAGACCCCGTTGACAAATATGCGGAGAGTTTTGGGCCATTGGAATGCGGTCAGTGTAACGCTAACAAGACATTTAGCATTTCAAATGGCAGCAGTCCCCGGTCCCCAGTCCCATGTCCTCCTTTGGCCAACTTCTCAGGGTCTACATGTTCTTGGGGCCTAACTTTGGTAATAAATTTTTGGTTTCGCCAAGGAATACAAAACAAAAAGGCTAAAAACAAAGTTTCTTTTTTTTTGGGGGTCCGCCAAAGGACAGACAAGCATTAACAACGAAATTTAAAGTCGGTAACTTTAATTTTCTTGTGTTGCCTTTTTTGATTGTTTTTATTATGGCTGTATTTGTTTCTGTATCTCGCCGCCTGCATTTGGGTATCTCCTGCCCCAGTGCCTGTCCTTTCTATTTTCGCCATTTATTGTCACGTTAACGGCAATTTTCATGCATAAAGTTTTACTTTCGCTTCTCGCGCTCTCTGTCTCTCTGTCTTGCTCTCGATTTCGTTTTCAGCTTCGGTTTCGGTTTGGGTTTTTGTTTTATATGTTTCATTGGGTCTGGCAGTTGGTTCGTTACTTTTTATTGTACCTCCAGCAACAAGAATATAATATCTATACAAGTTTATCTCTTTGTCGGTGCTAGTTTATATGTGTGTGTGTAGTCTGTGAAGTTGCCTGTTCGTGTCACTTAACGATAAATTCAAATTACCATTTAATTTATCGCTGTCACCGTTATGGCTGTCGCCTGTCGGGGTCTGTCCCCAACTGCCCCTGTCTCCCCAGCCACTACCACTGCATGTTTTCGGTCGCTGCTGTGTGTGTGTGTGTGTGTGTGTGTGTGTGTGTGGAGGGAATTTATTGAGGAAACTCTTCCCGTGAAAACTCTTCACCGTTGGCCGTTAGCCTTGCGCTCATATTTGGCAAAAACGAAAAGGACATGACTCTCTACACCGAAATGTTGACAATTCGCAGTGGCTCACGTCAGCTCCTGCTGCTGCTGCTCCTTCCCCTTTGCCACATGGCTAGGCAAATAGAATTGGTGTTGAGGCAAGGTGAAGCGACTTGGGCGGATCTTAATTTAATTTCTGGTGCAGTCGCTGCCAGGGGCGGGAAATGAATCCTAAATGTCGCCACATTTTGACACGTATACAAGGGGGAAAATGGTTACTCTGGCCGGTGCGCCCCCATGTATGCAAAGGCAAACGAATCGGAATGCACGTAACGGTGATTTACTACTAAGCCAGATTATCCTGCAAGTATTTGATGCACCCAAACGTGACACGAGCGACACGGCTTAGGGCAAGAAAACTTGAGCTTTAACTTTTGAGTTCCCACTGTACAAGTATCTGCTGCATAGATGCAGAAATAAGGCCACGCAAGGGATGAAAGTAACCAAATAAAGTTGGCTCTAAAACAAGTCTTGCGGAAGTTCTAATGGATGAAAAAGTCCTACCCTTTGACCGGTCGGACTATACTTTTTCTTTCATTCAAATTCTTCTTTAAAAAAACGTTGATTTGTTGTGCCATTGACTGATTCATAAACTATTTCTAGATATCTATGAACAAATTTGGAACGTGAATGAACGTTTGTTTGAGTTTTTTTCCAATTTTTATTGGCACATACAATTTTTAATAATCTTGTTTTTGGGGTGACATCCCTCTCGCGTATAAAATATATTGCACCTGGAATCACTATTGGCTTTAGAGAGCTTTTAGTTTACGCGTATTTGAATATTGGATTCAACGCTACGTGACAGGAATCACCGGAGCGAGGCAATCACCGTACAAACTGTGGGCAGGTGTTGATCTCACGCTGCTGCAACGTGACTATGCTCAGGGGTGGCTCCTGACCGTTTGAGTGGCGCAAAGCCAGGCATAGACACCACAAAATCCGCTCGCTGTCACTTATTTAACGAGCATCTGAGGCCTACTCACGAAACTTTTCCATTAAAGCAACAAATTTTAATTTTAATTAGACCCTAACGAGGCAGAGGCTGGCGCAGAGCTCACAATAGGCACTGGCTGTATTCCCAGTAAGAAAGCAAAGTCAGCCAACATCCTACGCACAGTCCGTAGGACTGTTGGCTCACGGCAGAGTTTTGCTGGTTTTGCTGGTTTTGCTGGTTTTCTGGTTTGGCCCCAGGCTGTGGTGGCAGGCGGCAAGAGCCCGTGTCGCATATAAAAGTGTGTGCAAAGGATGCAGGGACGCCAACAGCAGTGGCTACATTTTGCATTCAGCAACACCTAGCCGCTGAGATACACAGATACACAGCATGGTACGAGATGCGAGATACATTCATGTGCGTTCGTTCATATTTTACAGTTTTGCAGTTAGTCCAGCAATTTATGCGCCACACCAAAACCCCACTTCACACAGATAGACAGGGACAGCAGAAGATAGAGCCAGCCGCAAGGGCAGAGAGGGAGAGAGGGAGAGAGGGAGAAGGGTGAAGGAGCAGTGGATGTTGTGCATTCATTTTGCAGTGAAAAGCGCTGTACTTACATTGAATCGCGACTCGGCCATTCAGGGTGAGCTTTTGGAATTCAGCCGTGAATGTTGCTGCTATCCCAGCTAGCAAATGCTTGCGGCGCACCACTGCTTTTCCTACTCTCTCGCTGTCTCTCCTGAACTTAAAGTATTCTCCTGCCAAGGCTAGCAGTCTTACGTCAGTTTTCAATGAAAATGCACTTTAAGCAAGATTGAGATGAGACAAGTTTTTGCCAGGCCACGATTCGTATTCATCGAATCTGCACTGAATCAAATTACTGCGGCTAGGCAAACCGCAAAGAAAAACGCAAAAGAACTTCCACAGATGGCACGAAACGGAACGAAACGAAATCAATTTCATGCAAAAATAAATTCCATTTATGGGAGAAACTTACAAATCAAACTCTGTCAAAGCTGTGGTCCTTGGCAGGGCTTTCAGCTTAATTGCACGCCCTTGTCATCATCGACATTGGCATTTTCGGTCAGTTTCATCTGGCGAATTGTCCCCACCGTCACCCGGCACCGCCAACGGCAATGCAATCAAATCGGAAAGAAGTGTACTCGTGTAATTTGCATGCAAATATAAAATTTATACATTTTTGCGGCCTGTCGAAGCCGCGGGCCAGGAACGTTCATTGCTCGAAAACGCCGCGACTGGCGACAGGCAGAAAACAAACGGAAAAGATTTCCAGATGGGAGCATTGCTCGGCTTTCAGTCGAAGTTGAAATAAAAAGCCCTTGAAATGGGCTGCCAACCTGCCATCGCTGTAGCAGAAGCAGAAGCAGAAGCAGAACCAGCAGCAGCACCGAGTGACAGTGCCCTTTTCGGTTTCGGTGGCAGTTCTTTCTTTAGGTGACTTCCACCCGCCGCGAGTCGCGTTTGTGGCGGTTTTGGCACGTGAAATTTACTAAGTTAACGGCCCGGCAAGGACCCTCTTGCTCTCACTCACTTTCGCGGTGCGATGGTGTCGGGGATAAAAATAAAACAGCCAGACTGTCGTTTCAGGGGAATACCAGGAGCAGATAATGCATATAAAAGAGCAGCCGCTATGCCAGTCCTCCCTCATGCATACCCGCGTTGCTTTTGTCGCACAACTTTGGCGCGGCTATTCCTCTCTGCTCTCACACTCGGCTCACCACAACTCGACTTGTCCCGGCTTTGCTTTATGACGTTAAGTGTGGCTAAGGCTAAGACTAAGGCGAGTGCGAGTGCGACGCGGGGCTGCGGCTGGGGCTGGGGCTGGTGAGGGAGGGTGATTATAACGCTGCCAACCTGTCTCGATTTATATAGTTTTGCTAGAAATAATGTTGAAAATTATTACGGATAAACGGCGCCCTCCCCTGGCGGAGGTGGCAGCAGCAAAACCATATATCAAGCTGATGAATGCTGACAGCGCGACACAATTTTCGCACGCAGTTGCGCCCGGCAGCCAGCCAACCGACAAAAATGTCAGACAGTTTTTGATGCGATCGAGCAAAAGTCCGAGAGAAAAACGTCTGCCAAATTGCAATCGTCCAAAGAATGCTGGCACTAATTAAATGACAACAATATGGCTTGCATAATGATGGAAAGTATAGGAAGTATGGGGCCTGGTAATTGGAAATGGCTGAATGAGCCAGAAACCACGCGGAAATGTTTCTGGGCTACGATTTGTGTTCAGGGTGGGAACGAAATTCTCTGACTTTGCATAATGTTAGGAAAAAGCTATACAAATTAAAGGAACTATACGTTTGTATACACGAAAGAAATGTATAAATTAAATATTTATATTAAAGCAACAACTATAATATAAGTAATTTATAATATGAGAACAGCTCATAGTTATACAAATAATTGATTATAATTAATTGAATGAATTAGTTGTATTTATATTAGTAATTAATATAATTATTTATGGAGAAAACAAACTATTTGACGAATTTCATTCAACTATTTTATAGCAGTCAGAAGCCATTGGGCTAAAAGTTACCTAAAACAAAGTACATACTTCGTTTGTTAATTAATTCAGTGGTTTTTATGTTCCCAATTAGAGCTGTTGTTATTTAGAAAATATAAACTACAGAGCTTGCAAAGTGGTTGCGTCAGTAAAACAAACATGTTTTCGAATTATGAAGGAACACATGAAAAAGTTGCCTTTTAGAAATATTTTTGTAGTGCTCGTAATCCCTCTAGAGCTCCACTACCTATTCATTTCCCTAATGAGCCACCCTACTAAACAAAAATTATTAACATGCGTCCACCTCCGACATGTGCATTGGGTGGTTATCTCTGGCAGTGCATGCATAATACCATAGAATATTTACCCAATATGTAATGGAACAATTTTTGCTGGCATTTGTGATACTCGCGTCGCAGCCGCCGGCTAGGCGTCGACTCGGCCTGACATTGCAATAAATTATGTGCGGTTTTATTTTTAGCTATCTTTAAATAACACTTTCAGCGCGAATGTCGACCGTTTTTGGCATTTGGTTTATTTATTGATTTTTCTGGTTTTCGGCACATCGGCACATTGGCCGCACAGGCACAGGCACAGGCATAGGCACAGGCAGATATGTCACGTAAACACATGTTCCCGGCCAATGCCACACAAAATGGAGACCTGAGCGAAACGTACACACTGTCCTGACTGATTAGAGGGCCACAGATAGGAGACGATTTCCTTTTCCCTCCTTTACACCCACACTGGTGGGTACAATATTGCTCCTGGCTGGGTCTCTCATTTGCAAATGTAAAATAACATGGGGAATACTCTTTGGGCCTTTGCTGCATTTGCTTTTCGTTGATTACATACATCCCCTTTGCACCCGTTTTGGTCACCTGTTTGTGGCACGGCTTTTGTTTGGCTTTGGCCTGGAGGCGTCTCGTTGATGGTTTATGCATCATGCGAGTACGAGTACGAGTACGAGTACGAGCATGTATTTGTTTGCCTTTTGCGGTTTGGCTCGTTTGCAACAATTAACATATTTGGTCTGGAATTGCGGCCATTAAATGAATGCCAAAATGGGAATAGGAAAACGGTTTGTTAATGCAATTTGCTGTAGGTGGAAACTCATTAATGTTGCTTGCACGTTGGCAACTCATTCAACTAATTTTTCGCATCAATTGCAGCCTGAATGTGGCATAATTCAATTTCAATTTTCCACTTGCCACTGCTGCTCTTCACGGATGGCCTGGCCTCCCTGCAATCTTTGCCCATCAAACTAATTGCAACATCAACGAGGGTCGGATGCGGTCACACGAAACTTTAATTTGATTACCGAGAGCCACACACACACACACACAGAAAGAGAGAGAGAGAGAGATACTCATTGTCGTCCATACACATAAACACTCTGAAAGTGGGGCAGCTTGTGGGATATCTGCGGATCTGTGGATCTCTGTAGATGTGGATGGGGGCGTCTGTCAGGCGGGGTCACGGCACCCACAAGTTGTCAGCTGGCAGGCGAAACATTTATTAGTTGTTACTTCTAGACAAATTTCAAAATTTACGTTCACATTCATTTGTGCGCCGCTCTGTAGGGGTTGCCTCTTAATGAGTTTTTCGTGTCGAGGGTTGACATTGAGAGCCGCAGCGCATTAGATCCCAAAAATGTGTGCAGCGGGGGGATAAGCTATGAAGCGAAAGTAGTTCCCGGAAGAAACCCTCACGAAATAGCTCAACCCGCAACAATCGAAGCCTTTTCGTGTTAACCAAAAGTGGGATTTCTGTTAACCCCAACACACAATTAATAACCCGTAAGCTGAGGGAAAAGGAAAAGACCTCAGTCCTCTCCCTCGTTGATTAGCTTGAAGACATTTGAGTCATTTGTGACGTTTAACTGAGAAATGAGAAGGCAGATAGACGACACCTACTCGTGTACGAGCTGTTCACACATCAGATTCAGCTTCACCTTTAACTGTGGTTTTCACTTCAGCTTCTGGTTAATGGCTGCTGCTGGAAATTGCATTAGCAAAAGCTATTATGACAATAACATTATTAATACGAATTTCATTGCACTTTGGAAGCGCTACGTGCTTTGTATGCTAATTGCATTGCAGCCCAGACGTCGATGGGGTTGCGGCTTCGGCTGCAACTTCCACATCGGCGTCTCACTCGCTCAGCCTGCTACGGCCCGAAAACATTTGGGAAAACTGTCAATCATTGGCTCGCTTGGCAGGGCTTTGAGCTGTTATGAGATGATACCCCCCACCCACAAAAAAACAGTAGGAAACGAAGCCAACTACAGTCAAGCTTCTGTTAAAAATCAGAGAACAAATCACAAAAGTTTACACAGCTTCAAGAATGTAATCACAAGATTGGACTCACTTTTTGCACAATCAAGTATTTAGGGACAGGGATAAAGGTACATACAAATTGGTAAAGTTCAATTTATCGAAGTTGTACTGTATTTAAGCAGACTCTGCCGCTGATTGTCTGTGGGAACTCAAACAAAAACTGAGCACATTTCAAATAAATCAACGCTCAATGCCAGAGTAGTACCTACGACCAGTTCTAATTAGAACCGGAGACATAAAAATCACTGGCGAGGCTATCGCTGCCTCTGGGTGGCTCAGAAGGTTCGTGCCATGGCTGCCACGATGGTTTGTCTGTCTTTCTGTCTGTCTGGCTGGGCAGAGGTCTGTCGTAGCGAATGACTGACTGGCTGGCTGGCCATCTGGGAGCTGTAATGTTTGTTGCCGGGGGTTGACTTGTTTGCAGCAGCTAAATTGATTGCACGGCTGATGGGGCCAGACGAGATGATGATTGCAGTGCAATCCACCCAACCACCAACCACTCCCACCCAATTGGGCTCCAGCATGTCAGTGGCACGTGGGCGTCGAATTGAGCTGGCCACTGGTCAGAGTCAGAGTCAGAGGCAGAGTCTCATTGCTGCTCATAGCTGACCCACTCTGGTGGGGACGGGCATTAAATTTACATGAGCAACAACATCAGCATCAGCAGTGCAGAGCGGGGCGCACAATCAGGCACAATCGCCAGTCAAATGCACAGCCCCCAGCCAGTCATCTCTGGTCCATCATCAACGTTAGAGCAGATGCAGATCGCCGTCCACCGCTTCACCTACGGGCACACACTCTTCATTTTTGACGCGATTCCCGCCATCGATTGGGCATCAATTGACAGCGTAAACAGCGGCAATTTCATTAGCCCCAAAACTCAATGAATTCAACAAGAGCGGAATTAGTTTTAGTCAGCTGCCTCGAACAGAAATACAATTTGGTTAATTGAAGCAACAACAACAATGCCCATAGGACAGAGCAACCGCCAGAGCAATGCATCGTCGGGGCAGAGTGAGGAAGCAACTTTTATACTCGTTCAGTCGCACACACATATATTTCTGGGGCCGTGAACTTGAACGAAACGAAATAAAACAATTTAACAAGAGCAAGAGCTGGGCGGGCAGCAACAATTAAACGGAATAAAAATACCAGAGTACGATTATATATAGAAGTTCTCGTGCGGCTGTAAATATATGTACATAAGTATTTTGTGTGTAAGTATTTTTAAATCAAACGTTGGCTGCGCGACGAGAGATTGCTTCTGCTGTTTTCAGTATGAGTGACGATAAATTATTTAGAGAGCCCACAGATCTATGTATGTATGTATGGATGGGCGAGCGGCCTTGCTCTGCAGCCATGGAGGGACGTGAAGGTGGCAAGCCCTTGGATAACCTCTCTGTGGGCAAAGTTTCGACATGGTGTCTGTCTCTGTGTGCCCAGAGCGCACTTGCTCGCACTTTACATGCCGGAACGCCAGCGACTTAATACATAATTGTTTATGGGGCGAGCACAAAAGAAATATTCTAAGTACACACTCGTATATTGCCGCAATATGAGTGCGCTCTCACACAGCGACCACGAGACGACACACAAACAGAGGCAGCTATGATATGAATTTCAGTTTAGAGTACGTGCTCATGAGGCGCTCGCGTTTGGCGTCGCTCACGTAGCCGCTGTCGCGACGACGACCGCAGACGCAGACGCAGACGCAGACGCCTGGCTTGGCCCTTCCCATGCCACTGCCACTGCCACTGCCGCTGCAACTGCCACTGAAGATGATTACACATGCACTTATTAATAGAGCTCCCTCCAGCAATTGACCCCGCCGTCCGCTATGCCGTCACATTGCTGAATGAATCACCATGAATGGGGGCACGGTTCTGGCCATTGATGCGACTGGTCGGAACCCCTCTCCGGCAGCATCATAAAAGCCATGCATCAGCAGTAACTGAACGACCCCGTGGCTGCCCCCGGTGATTGATATTAATTCAATTCAATAAAATTCTATAACTCATGCACACACTCTCACTCTCTCCCTCTCTCTCTCTCTCTCTCTCTCTCTCTATCGCTGTTGCTCTCAAAGTTTATTTTAGGCTAATAAACCATTTCAGTGAGTTTAATTTTTATTACCAACTTTCCTGACTGCCTCTGTGTGTTAAGTTATCAAGCGCATACATATTTTTAAATTAAAGAATAAAAATGCTTATAGAAAAAAGTGCGACGGCAAGTGAAATACAATTAATTGAGGAAAATTCCATCGCATCTTAATTGCATTTGCAGACAGCTAGATCCAACTGCTCGTCAACCTCTACAAACTCCATGGGCCAAGAGGTCAAGTACGAAACTCAAGTCGTTGCCAGGCCTCTACGCTCTGCCTAAGCTTATGCCAGCAATTTGCACTGATAATTTCCCATTATTAGAACTGAAAGTGAATATTTCCGCGTTGCCAGCGATGGCAGCAAGTGACATCATCAAATGAGATCAGAGCAGGGCGATCAGGTATCGGGCACATCAAGGTTTTTGTGGGAGCACAGAGTTCCCGCAATTAGCATAGGTTCTTCCATGCTTTGCATATCATTCGAATCGTGCGGATCGGTGGGAAAAGTGTGCACCCTCTCAATATGCGGTGAATTGAAAACTGTTCTGCGGTTGAGAAAAACAAATTTACTATAAATATATGCCCATATTCGCTTGCGGAAATCCAGAAATCCAGAAATCCATTATTTACATTATTATTATCACAATGCGTCGCCACACAGGAATAACGTTTGGCAGGAATGTGGAAATGATTAAGGATGCACGTAAAAGCTGGCCATAAAATGTGCAATTAAATTGTCTGTGAGAATTTGTTTTTCACTCGAATGCTGTGTACTGCCTACTAGCGTAGCATCCCCATAAATGTGGGCCTGTGGCATCTGTCAATTAAATCTAATATGTTGTGGTCGTAAAACGCACAAATGTTAAAGCGTTCGCGATGGTAATCAAACCATAAAGAGCCCGCGACAAGTGCAAACACAATTACAAGCAAGAACTACGACAGAGTGAGGGTCTCGTCCGTCTCAGTGTCCGTCCCGCTGGCTGGCTGGCACACGCCATAAGGCATAAGGCATAAGGCCCCCACTAAGCTGTCGTCGTGCCGTCGAATAATCTTCGCATTACAATGTGGAGAGCCCAATTTTATTATAATCTGGCAGGCAAATCAAAACACTTCACACCCAGCAAACAAACAAAGCGGCAAACAAGTTGCCCCCCAGATCGCGTTCCGCCACTCACCTCTCTACAGCCCTCAGCATCGGTTCGGCAATTCAATTGAAAATTCGATTCCACCATTAATGGGTGCCCATAGAATAGATAATTGGCCATAAAGCTCATCTGTGTGCGTTGCTGGTCAGGCATATTAAAATGCGTTCCGCCGCCCCTCCGCTCCATCCCGCTGACATATTTGGACCTGGGTCTGTAGTTTCTGGCTGTCTATTTTCGCCTCTCTTGTCTCATGTACGAGACATTTGCCATAGACAATGTTAATAAACACAAATATTGATTTGTGTACAGGCATTTGGGCTTCAATTGCAGCTTAATGAAAACAAATAACAGACGATTTGACTAGCTCATGAATGAAGGAAGCCAGCGCTGGGAGCCAGCTGATGAAGCCAGCAAAGTTCCGGAGAAGCAGAGTGAATGTCAAGTGAATGGATTTACAATTGAGGGAGTGCTACTGGATGACTACTGCTGCTGAATGGATGGATGAACAATTAAGCAAACAAGACAGTGGGTTCCATACGTGTTGGGCAATTGTGAAGAGTTCGCCTCAACGCCATACGAGGAACATTCATAGATGATTGAAGAAGATAGTGCCATAATGTAGTGTCAGCACAACTGATTGCTGACCTGACAATACAGCTGTAACCTTACACATAGTTATTTACAATGAGTTCTCGCACATCCAAACGATGAACAAGATTTTACAGAGAGATAATAACAACATGAATTTGGCATCCCTCGGAGAGTGGGATGATAAATGAATAGAGTCAGCTAAAAATGGCTTGTAATTTACTTTGATTTATAATGGAAGTATTATTTCAGAGATTTTAACTACAATTAAGCGATAGATAAGCTTCCCATAAGCGAGAGAGAAGCACCATCAGAGAGAGAGATAATCCTAAAAATGACTGCCAAACCATGAAATATCCACTAAACGATTTTTAAATATTTACGCCCCAAATATTAGAAAGCTGCCATACAATTCTAAAACTAGATAAACACAATTTGGCATGGTATTTCCAACAAAGTTGATTTTTAAAGTGTTCTATAAACGGCACGAGAGAGCAACATTTTAGCCCCGAAAAAGTGCATCGATCCATGGCATCGTGGCACTCGCAGCTAGCCAGCCAATCGAGTGTGAATATATAGATACACATAGTCGAAGGCCCTCGGCGATGAGTGGCTGAATAGTAGACGGTACTTGGCGCAGAGAGTGAGAATGCAAACATTATTGCTACACTACAAACATGGCGTATGCGTAATTTTCAATTAATTTGATTTTCTTGATGGCTGCTGCTGCCATCGTCGCTCCAGTGAAAAGTCAATTAAGAATATAGTGCCACCCCGCTGCACGCTTCCTTCATTAGTTTTGCTCGTTTGTTTGTTCAATGTTGGAACAATTATTAGAGCTTCCCATTTGGCCTGTTGAACTTTGACAAGCGCGCTCTATTACAGCTATTATAGCTGCCAACAAGTCAATGTCTCAGCGCAATGGAAAATGGAAATAGAAAATGTGTAACCATGAGAGCACCCAGAAACGAGAGTGGAAAAACTGAAATTATAAAGAAGCCCTGCCCTGTCCCTGTCCCTGTCCCGCCACGCCGCTAGTTTTACATTACGCCGCTTATACCGCTCTATCCCCTAGTCTATAATGCGGTTGCATGGCAAACTAATTAAAACTTGAGCGATTTTCTTCAGGGGCAGTCAGTGTTTGCTAAAGTTTTCCCGCTTTTCCCACCTTCTACAGTTGTTATTTTCCTTACTCCGCCTTATTTTCGTTTGCATTTGCATCTGCGACTCCTGCTGCAGCTTTGGCTTTAATTTTTAATTCATTCCCATGCCCCATGCCCCATGCCCCATGCCACATTCCGTTGCGGAGCGATTTGTTTGCTTTTTATTTTCTTTAGAACAGCTCTCTTGTGGCCGCTGAGTTCTAAATTGAAATCAGCAGAGCCCGTTGTATAAATTATGAAATTAACTTCTTTCGGCCGGACCGGACCTTTGACGCAGTCGGACTCCTCTTAATTGAGTTCAGTTTTACAGGGTCTGCTGGGGCGTGTTAAGCTGTTTTTCGGCTCTTGTCCCATTTCTCTTTTTTGGTGTTATGCAAAGCTGCAGATCTATCACGCACACGCAATGTTTTCACAAATCTCTCGCTCTGTCTTTATCTATCAGTCCCGCCCCAGTGTCTGTCTGTCTGTCTGTCTGTCTGTCTGTTTCTCTTGGTAAGCTGGCTTTCGAAAAAGTTCACTTTCCAGCTTGTGCGCTTTTTGTTTGCTTTCCATTGCCAAATCCTTTCTGCCAAAGCATATTCAACTTGGCTTTTAAGTTGCCATTGCCATCCTCATGCCATCAGTCCCATCTCCAGTTCCACTTCCACTTCCACTTCCAGGTACAACTACAGCCATCTGGTTTTTGTGTTTTTTTATCGACAGGCGGCCGGTGGGAAGGAAAAGGAATGCCGAACCAAAGCGCATTTAGTGCTCAATGGGCAGGTGTTGAGCCTGCTGCTGCTGTGTTATTCTTCGGCTCTTCGGCCTCCCCAGGTATTTGGCAACGCTCCCGCCTGATTTGCATACTTTTTCAACTATTTTCCTTTTTCTCCCTTTTTTTCCCCCTCCGCTTATCTCACGCTGAGTGCTGGCCCGACCTTGCCACCTTCGAAAGGGTTCGGCATGGGACTGGGGCTTGGGGCTACAGTGAGACAATTCAGCTCTCAAGTGCAGACGCACACAGCGTGAGTGAAATATTGGCAAGCGACCCCCGAACAGATCTCCGAGCGACATTGGACCATTAATTGCGTCTCGCAATGGCAACCGCAGCGCCGAGGCCAAGTCCAGAACAAAGGGTTATCTTGAGTGGAGGAGCAGCGATGGGCTGCCAAACCGCAATGGGATGGGGAGGAGTAATTGGATCTGAATGTGGCTAGCGCATAATGTCAGTTACTCACCAGTGACAGGGGATTGACGAGACGAAACGAGAGCCCCCTGCCTCGTTTGGATCAAAGTTTCTTCCGCTCCCCATCGGCTTTCGCTCAACATGTGTCAAAGTTTTCGCCTCAATGAGCTTTAAATATTTGATTTGCTTTTGTCTCGTCTTTTTTGCCACATGGGCGTGTGTGACAAGTTTTGCCTCACAGCCAGGGGGAAATGTTTTGGATTCGGTTTTTGCGGTTTCCGTTCGTCGTGTCGAGCACTTGACGCGTTCCATATAGACTGTAATGGTTCCACCACACACACCATACGCATAAACATAAACATACCAAATATGTATGTAAACATTTAAACAAGAAAGAAACTCTGGCCTTAAAGGTCCATCTTCCTATGGTACCTAGAGATGTTTCCCATTGATACCAATGAAAGGATAATGAAGAACAAATATATGTTATACTTAGCTCGAAAAGGGCTTTCACAAAGGGTATCTCTCAGCCAGGTTATGGACTAATATGTGAGTTTATTATGGGGCTGAAGGCTTCCTGCTGTGGCTTTGTCCATCACATAATTGTCATTGCCAAGTTTGGAAAATTTGTAACCAAATTGTTTGAATATTTTTCACACATTCAGTTGGTTTTTGTGCTGGTCTGTGTCGAAGGCAGACTCTGGATATTGGTGGCCGTTTTGTCTGTTGATATGCTGAACAGACGGCCTGACAGGCAATTAAAAACGCTGGACAAGTCGAGGCCCAGGCCCGAGGCTCAAAAAGCGCAGCGCCTTGGCCTCGACGGACCAATAAATCAGGAGCGGTGGACAAGGCAAGGACATCAAACGGACACTTGGCTGCAGGCTGACTGCCGTCCAAAAAGAGTGAGAAGGCACGAAAGGAAAGAACAAGGAGGTATATGTACAAATAAAATTCAATTAGAATTCTATTTTATTTTTGCGCTTTTCTTTTGGCGTCTTCTTATCGCTTGCAGCTTTTCTAATCAAGCGGACAGACGGCGGGCATTTCCTTTTGCCTCTTTCCCTCCCGCCCTTTCTCCCTTTTTCTTTTGTTACCCCATCTCCTTTCTGGGCGCTCTCGTAATTTGAAGTTGTGGAAAGGCCCAGCAAAGTGAAACGAAACGGAGGTGCCCAGAGGCCATCAAATCAAGCGGAAGGGAGAGCGGTCCCAACACAAGATTTTCACACTGCTTCATTTGTTCTACAGGGTGGGTAAGTCGGTGCCTGCCTTTTTGTATCTGTGTGTGTCTGTGTGTGTGGGCTGTGGGCTTTGTCGATAATTTTCTGCCTTTCTACACATTCAATGGCTGCCTTTGACACAGCCACGAACATCCTCAGCAGCGGCCGAACGCCGAAGACGACGACGGCGACTGCGACGGCAACGCTTTTGAAACCACAAATTACATTGGAAATTCCTGCTTGATTGAAGTTGATTGAGCAAGAAAATGCCGACAACGCCCCCAGACTCAGCCGCAGCCAAAGACATAGCACAACATCCATCGGGTGTCCCCCGGGTTTATTCTCCGTTGTTTGAACGCGCCTTAAAGAAAACTTTTTAAACACCTGTCGCCGTATCTGTCACAACACTCTCTCACACTCTCCACCTGTGTGCGTGTGCGTGTGCGTGCTGCATCCCCTCTGTCAGGGTGTGTGGTGGATCAGCCTGCGGTTATTTGCCGCTTTAACATACATTTCCGATACATGCCGCAAGCCATCGACGCCACTCGAAATTCAAAGTATCATAATTAATGAGCACCACCCTGCGGCACAGCCCATTTGTGCACCACAACTAGGCGTAGCCATTGGCCAAAGTATAATCTCATTTAAATTGCATTCCAAATGGGTTCCCTGATTACAGAAACAAAAGAAAGTAATTGCATTAATGCTGCATTCGCTGCGCTTTCGCCAGCCATTTTTCACTTCCGCTCCGATCCGGAGCGGCCATTGAAAGGAAATTTAAGAATTACTCCCCACTAATTGAGGCAGTAAAAGAATGCTATAAGTATTACAAAGTTGATCATTTATATTATAACTACTAGCCCCATAAACAGATGAACTGTGGGAAAAAGTCTCTGATAAGCCAATCGCCTGATTATCGCCAATGTAAACATTAGATTTAATTGAAATGCAAGTACAGTACGATTCAGAATTGTAAGACAACACGCAGTACGATTAGATAGCTGCTAAAACTCACTTAAAGTGTTGTAGAAATATCAATTAGTTAATTGGCTTCGACTCGAGTGGAAAAGTAGTTCTGTAGTGGAAAATATTCTGTGCCCGTTCCGCGTGCGCATCACTCTACTTCACGGGGAGACTTAATCACATTTGTCACTGATTATTTTTAATAATATACATGTGTCGCTTGCTAACAATTTTCGGTAGTTTAACACACAATCGATTAGCGACCAATTTCTGTACATAAACTTAATTGATCAACAAACATGTTTAGCATTATAAATGAATTATTAATTGATTTCGTTTGAAATGACAGGCAGAATAGAAAATTTAAACAGGCCAAGCTTTGCATTTTCGATGCATTCATTTTAAGATTGAAGGGGATGCCACATACACATACACCCAGGGAAGAATAAAAATAGCAACAGTGAAATTTTAATGTTTACTTCGAGTACTAAAAATAAATTTTGCGCTAAGAGTGAAATTTGAATAAATTTAAAAATAGATTCAATATTTGATATGATTTATGTTTGACTTAAAGTGAATTTGTTTCTTTTCTTGGTACTCTCTTTTCTCTGAGTGTACGGGTATGATATTTGTAGCGTTAATTTGTTTTTTCGAAACAATTTGATAACTGGTTATAAATTATACCTTTCGATGATTCAATAGTTCGGCATCATTTTCTAGAGCTGAACATAACAAATGCCACATTATTAAATAGGTTTATCTGTTCGATAATTGCCAATAAATCACCTAGTTCCAGTACTGCCTTTCCCCATAGTTGAACTCCTGCACAAAGTTGAGAATGAATCACCTGCACTGATAACCGACTCTGTGCATTACCTAAGAACAATAATCATCCTATTCGTTAGCCGACTCGAGTGTGCAAATGGCTGTATTCAATCTCAGCACTCTTGTGCCATAAACTAACGACCCAGGAAACTGTTTTACAGTGCTGAAGCTCACTGTCTTTCTAGCTATTGAAGCTGTAAAAGGTTTTTTGTGTGAGCAGATTGTCAGATTAGTGGATCCATAATGTCTAGAATGAAACGTACGGGGTGGGGGCCAAAATGTGGGACTTCGAGCTGAAGCTAGCAGCATCTCAATTCAAATGAAAATCTTATTGATAATTATTTTCAAATATTATTCATCATTATACTCACCATTTACTGAACTGATGCTGAAGATGCGTTGACTGAAGAGGCTGCCCCAGCTCGACCCGTTGAAAGGCAATTCAACAGCCAAGCAAAACATTTGAGTGCCCACACACACACACACACACAGAAGATGTGTAGATGGAATATAGGGAAATCTATGGGTCGACTTAGATGGTTGACTGTGCACTAGACGACACAAATTTGCATTCGAAAGCTTGAGAGTTTTTGGTAACGCTTGAAGGCACTGCCAAGGCAAAGACGGACGCCTAGTGAAATGCAAATCGAATAAATAGAAAATAAATAGAAGGCATAAGTAAACAAAATCACTCCGTGCACACAGACAGAGGACTCTCTTCTCTTCTCTTTATCTCTTTTCTTCTTCTCTGATAGGTAACCTTTAAAGAAATCATTCCTCACCCCCATCATCGTCATCATCATGGACATTACCAGCAGAGCATTCTGTGAATGCGTTTGTTGTGGCTTTAAGTGTGTAACCACCGGGGGCACCACTGGGGATGTACGTACTCAAAGAAATGCTGACTGTGCAGCCATGTAGCACGCTGAGGAGCTTAAGTCGTTATGAGATGACGATTTCTATGCTACAGGCTGGGCTCATCGACTGAGCTGCGACTGCGACTGAGCAGCGGGGCAATATCAACACTTCCGTCCTATGGCTCAGCATCGCAGCGTACCCTCACTTTGAATTCAGGGCTCGAGGTGACTCAGTGTGTTTGTGTGTGTGTGTGTGTGTGTGTGTGACTCTGTGGAGCTAGAACTTGGCACATAGACCGCGTTCACGAGCCGGAGCAGCCCCGTTCCGTCCGATGAGTGGCTGTGGCTCTGCCGCGACAGTTCTTATTTATGTTATCATTACTCGTATCGCTACCGTTACTGGTTATTTTCCCCTCGAGTGGCAAACTGGTCGAGTGGCGCTGTGATTGTTGCATTTTGTCGTAGCACTCATTACAACTAACATGGACGGTTTGCGATTATGACTTCGGCATTTTGCATTTTGCACTGTGTTGTGTTTAGCTTTGTTTCATATAAATAATTTTGCCGTTTGGCGGATTTGTTGGACTCGTGCATTATTTGCATGTTTAGCATGAACAACTTTTTTCGAACGTGCGGCGAGTGGCGTTTGTTTGTTTCCAATTGCGCGACAAGTTTGCAAATTGCACCAAAAAATGATTATAAAATAAAAAGGTTACACAGAATTTTTAAACAAATATTTCTAGAATCTAGCGTCTAGCGTTTAGCGAAAACGGAAAGCACAACTGCAGCGGCAACAATAATTTGCGTTTATTTGTATTTTTGTGAAGGTTGTTACATTTTTTGATTTGAAATGCGAGGCTGCGCGACGCGACGCAAGATATTCTTAAATTGGGAAATGCAAATGCATTTTCATGGCCCTGCCGTGGCAGTGCAGTTACAGTGGCGACGGCGGAAGCGGATGTCAGCGAAGCACCCGACGGCAACGTTGCGTATACGCAATGGAACGCGCGCGCGACACGGTGCGAACCACTCGAGCTGCTCGTTGTGTGGCTGTGACTCTGACTGTGTCTGTGTTCCGGTGTGTGAGATTTACCGTTGTAAGCAATCAATGTGCCTGTAATCTCCAAACAATAATCGTTTATCTGCCTGGCTGCTGCCTCTCCCTCTGATTATGGTTCTGATTCTGATTCTGCAACAGATTCTGATTCTGCTGCTGCTGCTGCTGCTGCTGCGGAGCGCGCCTACTTCCTCTCAACATGCGACGACTGCGAATGCCAGGCAGCGAGCATCGACCATCAGACAAACGAGCGAGCGAGCAAAACGAACAAACTGCGACAGCGTCGTGGCAACGCACCAGACGGCTAACAGACGAATGAACCGCCGAATTTCCATGAGCGCCGCACGAAGCTCGAAGCCCGACACGGACACCGCTCAGAATGTGCACGGAGCATATACAGAAGCAGAAGCAGAAGCAGAAACAGAAACTGAGCGGAATGCCGAAAACCTTTTGCCGCCTGCCTGCCCTCATTGCTACGCTTCCGTCCCACTCGCAGTCGAGAGAGCTGCGCGCAGGTTGCACTCAAACCGGGCCCCGTTCTCTGTCACTCAGCTGGCAGAGCAGAGCATAACAGAACGCGGGCGTCTGTGAGCGAGCCGAACGCAGACGACTGCTAACGTAACAGAGTAGCGGCATGTAAAAGTGTGTTATTGGGTTACATTTACAGCGCTGTTAACGCTCTACTGGGGCAATGTTACGCAAACGAAGCGATGTCCGCGGCGACTGACGAAATGTTACGCATGTGACTCTACGTTTATGGTGCACAGGGCAAGGGGCATGGCTCAATATTGGCCTGACGCTGGCGCCTGTCTCTAAGCCATTAAATGCATGACAAATTTTGCTTGTCAACAAGCGGAAGATGCCACAAAAAAAAAAAAAAACTTTTCCCAGCCATAAATTAAACGCTACACAGACCCCGGAAAAGGCGACGCAGAGAATCGTCGCAAAGTAAATTCCAATTAAAATTTCAACGTAAATTCCGGAGAATGTAAATTATTCGAAATGAAGTCGTCGGCGTTAGTGGGTTCGCTGCTTTTCGGTTTGACGGTGTTTTTACATTTGCGGTTGCGGCGGCAGCGGGTTGCCTGTCAGTAAATACCCTCAATCCCACACTCACGCACTTGGGGACACACAACCACAAGCACACGCACACGCACATACACACACACACACACATGGGTAATCACCCCTTTTCGAGCATTCATTCAAATTGTTTGTCTTGGCTTGACGTGCACGGGTGCGCTTACTAAATCCTGTCTGCAGATCCGCCAAAGGAAGGAGACCCGGCAGCTTGAAATTGCTTTGAGGGGGGGGAAGCCTTTAAGTAGACTATAAATACCCTCATTCCCTTACACACACACGCACACACATCTAATATAGGGAGGGGTGGGAGCATAAAAAATAACGCCCTGCAGCCATTTTGACATCAAACGTCTTCACCTCTCGGAACTTGCATGCACACAAGCCCACACACACACATCCACATCCACATCCACATCCAAATACATATATTGATGGCTGTCAGAAAAGTCTGGCAGCGCCAGAAGATATGCGCCCACGCGTGGGACTATTAGACTTCAATAAATTCAATTTACACAAATTTCAAATCCAAGTAACGCACACCCCACCCAAAACTCAGCGCCCACAACCCGTGGGACCCCACTCAACCCTCTGAGAGGAGATATTGCCAACGGCACAAGACGCAACCTGCATCCGAAAACAAATCAAACAGCCAAATACATAAAAACAAGGCCAAACTCTTCCAAGGAACATCGAAGAGTGGATGCCCTTCAATTAGAAGGTTATTTGATGGCTCCTTAATTGCGCCCTCGGAAATTGCCACAAGGCACATGCCCACATACCCTTAGTCCTCTTTAGGGCATTGCAAATGTTACTCCCAAATAAAAGTCAATCGTTGCGCCAACTCCCATAAACATGCCGCACCCTCATCCACCCCCCGACCCAAAGAACTTTAAATTGGACGCACAGTGTAAAGCAAACATCAGGGGAGCCCGGACCAAACGGCGCACCGAAGTTTTAGTTCCGAATTTTTCGAATGCTATTGGCAGGATACGCCATGAGCATTCGCAAGGGAGTGTATTGCCGCTGCATCTTTGAAACATTTTGGCGTAGGAGGCTCTTCGAAGTGGCCAGAGCCAGGCCAGGCCCCACAAAGCGGATTTAAGTGGCAAAGAACCTACAAAATTGTCAAGCGACTGACATGGACCCTGTCATACCCTCTCAGCGGGCTTCAGCTGCAGCTCAATATGCGACATGTGGCATGCGACAAACGAAAAGGCTCGGGACAAATATGTACGAGCGCAGCGTGGCAAACGGATGGCATAGAAAATGACTTTTGATTGACATGTTTGACATTTTGCACAACTGGCAAAAATTGCTGGCGCAACGCACGACCACGACCACGACCACGGTCTCGGCTTCGGCCTCGCCCGCGTTTATTGCATTTTAAATGCGTCAGCATAATTTTGCAGCTGGTATTCGGTTAGGGTTGGGGTTGGGGCACGCACACACTGGACCTGGAGTGGGTGAGGTGTGGCGCTGGCAGCCATTATTTGATGTGTGGCAAATTGAAAAGCTGGCAGCCTTTGGTAGCCACTATCCAATTGAGCCAGAAAAGAAAACAACCACAAGACTCTAGACTCTCGCCTTCGCTTTGGCCTGCGCATGCTTTCCATCCGGCGAAACAAAGAATTCGGCAAAAGCTTGCCCGGATTTGTGTGGGGGAGATAGAGAAAACTCTTATGCCAGTACACACAAACATTTGCACAGTTCAATGCACAATTGATGTGGCAAATGGAAATGGAGCCAGCTCCTAGAGCAGCGACGACATTGGGCCAAGCATATGAGTGGATTATGGGTCCCAGCAGGCACCGACAAGCGATACGATCCAATGCGATTCCATTTCGTTTGCTTCACCAAATTATGGCAAACATGCGGTCACTCGTGAGACTAGGGGGCTAGGGAGGGGCTGCCAAACGGCCACTAATGATGAGTCCAGAGTCCATCAGCCCGGCCCTGTCAGCAGCAGTCAGAGACAACAGCGCCCTGCCCATCAACGGGTCAAAGGACTTGGCCCCCCCCAATCGAATCACTTAAATGCAAAATGCTCAGTCGCAAAGCAACATTTCTAGATTTCCATGGAACAATCATTCAATATTCTTTGCTTAAATAGTCGGAACGGGCTGCTTCTTGATTTGTTTTCCCGAATTCGCCATAGCATACTTTTCAGCGTGTCGCAATGCCGAAGGATTGTCGATTTCCCATCACCAATTGCCATTGATTGAGTTGAAGCGCCGCAGCGGGCCCCAGCTGTTTGACAATTATGTGTTTACATACTAAAATGATAATAGCCGAAAATCGCAATCGAATTATGAGCAAATGGTTGCGTTGCGGACAAAACCATTTAATTGACTTTTGCGCTAAACAAGCGCCCGAACAAACGCAATAACAATAATCGTCATAAACGTGAACATAATGTAATATGTAATGTGGATTGTCCTGTGGCCAGCCTGGGCAACACAGCAGCAGGAGTCCAATGCTGGCTGGCTGGCTGGCTGGCTGACTGGCTGGAGGGCTGCTGGGCAACTTCCTGGACATTTGGGCACCTGGGGAAACCAACTTACATGGAGCAACAGAAAGCCATTTGACTAATGGATGCTGCCGCTGCGCCCGGCTGTGCCTGGTGGGCCCCGGGCTCCGGGCTCCGCGCCCCCGTCATGCTCTCGCCCCTTAACTCTGAATCTCTGGCTTGCTTTCAGATACTGTTTAGCCTTGGTTTTGGTTCTGGCTTTTGGTTTTCATCCCAATCCATGGCGCCAGCCCAATGGCCATGTGTGATTTTCTACTCCTGAGTATCTGTAACTGAGTATCTGTGTGCGTGTGTGGGTGAGTGCGTTGGAGCCTGACTGTGTGATTTTGCGGATTTTGTCGAAATTACGGGCACGTGACAAAATCAACAAAAATAATTAATAAACTTTGGCAAGAATTTCCGTTGCTGTCGTCTCATGTGACAGTTCTCATATTGCCAGTCTCTCCTCCGAGTGTGTGTCTGGGCGTGAGTGCTTGTGGCACAGCCACAGATTCAGATACAGCTACAGCTGCAGACTTTAACGTAAGATATTTCAATGGCTTTGATGCCACATTCGGTTGCACAAGTGGCATTCCACAGCCAGCAACTTCAATCTCACTTTCTTTGATCAAATTAGTTGTGGAATGTTGTTCATGAAGTCTTTAAGCAATTCAATTCCAAACTCGATAGAACTTTGGCCACCAACTAGCGAATCAAACGACTCTATTGGCAAATTGGTTTAGGCCAAATCAAAGCACTGCCAAACTTTTCTGTGGCTTCTTCTTAAAGACACAAACGTACGCACCTTTAGTTCGCAGCACAAAGAATTCTCAAGGATATTTCTGTTAATTGCCCGCAGCATTCCCCAGGGGCTGTTGTACCTGTGCTGAAATGTAGGAAATTAATAAAGGCATTGCTCGCTCGCCTGGTGGCATGATTACATCTGATACTACAACATACAACAATGGCAGCCGCCACTATGCGTTTACCTACTTAGCAGGGCTCACCTTTCCACCCTCCCCCCCTGTGTCCTGCGAAAAGAGAGAGGTGAAAAAAAAACATAATTGTGCTCTTTTTTATGTGGCGTGGCCGTCTGCAACATTTTCTATGGCTGTCATGTTGATATTACATTGCTTGTAAGCCCCTTGGCTCGCGCACTTCTCGCCTCCTGCTCGCCTCCTTTCGACAGCTCAACATTTTTATTTTATTATGCTGGCTGCATAATAATGCCACGCCCAACGCCCAACGCCCAGCGCCCAGCGCCCAAGACGCCATTCTCCCCCAATTCTCCGCCACTTGTCCCGCCTTATCTGTTGGCTCATAAAAATAAAGCGTTGCGCATTCTTTCACGCCATTTGCAGTTACTCTGATAAGAACTAGAGAGAGAGAGAGAGCTGCTTTAGCTTCTGTTTGCTCTGAGACTCCAGCTGGGGCAGCTGTGCTTAGCAGCAGGAGCGCTTTGTGAGTTTCAGGGTGTATGAGTGGGTGCGGGGTCAAAGGTCAAACGCAAATGCCTTTTGTTTTGATATACGCCTGTCAATGCTCCAACGATAACCCTTAGTCCTACTCCCAATTCCAGCCAGCAGCTCCCATCTAACAGCTCCTTCTGTGCGTCATTATCAAGTGCAAATAATAAATCATGACAAGCCCGGGCTCCGAAACAAACCAATAAGGGGAGTGGGCTAGCGGAAGGAGCTAGGAGGGGGTTTGATTTCCCTTTTGTTTGTTCATTAGTTTGCTCAGCAGATTCGCTACATCGTGTGTGGTGTCCGTGTGTTTTCTTTGGCTATTGTGCGGCATAATTAATCATAATTTGTGTGCGTTTTGCGGCAATTAATAATTTGTATAGTAGGACGCACACAGCTGACAAAGCTCGAAAGTTGAGATGCTTGTACACACATAAGTGGCCGCAGCTCAAAACTTGCCAAGTATATAATTAAATTGAAGAGGCCCCTGATAATTGCGGTCGTTTGCTGTAATCTATCCCCAAAGGGCTATCATTGTAGTCTCGCATAACTTTATCCAGATTCACACTCAATGAGTCATAACTCTGAGCAAGCACTCGCACAAGACTGTAACGAACCAATGCAACCAATCAAGCCATTTCTACTGATAGTGCAGTTCCATTAGACTTAGACAGAGGCCTTCACACTGTTAATTCTGCTGTGTTTCAACAAGCCACTTAATGGTGACTTAGCCAGAGACCACTCTCAATAACTCTTAATCTTTCAAATAATGTTTACAATTTCAATGCATCTTCTAGAGTAAGAGCCAGAATTGATTAATAAAGTAGAAAACAGGCGATCTGTGTTCTCAAATAAATGAATGTGAAACATATCATTACAAGGCAGTGCCATCGATGGTTATATCTGGCAAATGTCTCTCGAATTCCATTCTATATTTCATCAATGTCCATGCATCTGCACTCTTGTGAGCCAGTTAACTACATCTAAGGGTATGCTGAAGTGTTGTGGAAGTGCGTAACAGACTGAATGCATCACCACTCTACTGTCCACCGCTCTAGCACCTTCAATATCTATTAATGGGAACATAATTACATCCACAAATAACACCCAATATAACTTTCAGAAGGGGGTACACAATAGTCGACTCTAGCGTTCTGTGCTGTTGCTGCTGTTGAGTTCCACATCTGCCTCTCTGCTTGTGATGTGTTGGCATAATTGAAAAAGTTCAAGTGCTCTGATGCCAGTGCTGAAAAATGTGAATATTTCCCCCCCCCCCAGTCATAGCTCATACGCAGTGTTCCACACTCCCCAGCGCCCTGCCCCCTGCACTGCTGCGTGTCTGTTTATTTTGCGTTTTGAAATGAATTGACTTTCAAGTGTGCCACAATGTTTTGGCTGCCTGGCTGCTGCCCTTGCTGTATCTAATGCTGCTGCTGCTGTTGCAGCCATTGCTCTAGTGCTGTTTGCCGCTTTTACTGCTGCTATTTCTGCTGGACTCCCAGAACAACACCCAGCCGCAACGACAACGACAACGAGAACGAGAGCAATAGCAGTAGCAACAGCAACAACTGAATTGTTGCCGGGCTTTTTGTTTTGATTGCAGTTGGGGAACATAATTTATTGCAGCGCAGTGGCAAAGCAACCAAAGTTTGTTCACTCACTGCCTCATGCCTCTCTTGGGATTGGCAAGCAAAAACAAAAGGCGACCGACAAGTAAAATTACAGCAAACGAAACCATAGATGCTCTTCCCGTGATCATTGGTAAGATTAACTGCAGAAATATTACAATTAAGTTTATATTTTATAGCTAAGCGAATAAACAGTAGCGATTCCAGATCATAATGCCCCCGGCTATGGTACAACCATTGTGGATGCACTGCCATCTGGTGGGAACCAACAAGCAAATTGGAAATAAACATTTAGTAGACATACTCGTACATACAGCGTACCATCATCAGTTCATCTCTTTCACTCCATCTCTCTCTGTGTAGAAAATTGCGTGGAAAGTTATTTTGCATGCACTCTTGTCGTTTATTTGAGTTTCAGTTTGTTTTCCATACTCGGTCTGTTTTTGCTGTCGTGGCCAACTTGTGCTTGATGTTTCAATTTTCCTGCCAGGGATACAAAAAAAAACCTTCTGCCAACTGCCACTTGATGCATTTTTTCTGCCTCGACCCCCTGGCTGGGGGGATGTTTAATTGACTGATTATTTCAGTCAGTAACTGGCAGCATCACCGCAGCAGCATGGAGCAGTCGATTACTCTTACTTGTACGAGTTCGGGTATCGGGTATCGGGTATTTCGGGTGTGTATTACATGTGTGCATTACGGACTGCCTGGCAATATGCCTGACATCGGAGGGCAGCGACTGGATGCCAAATGAGCTCGAGCAGGAGTCGACTTGTGGAGTGGATGGAATGGGAGGGATATTGATGGCAAGGCTTAAATCAAATGTACGTAAGTAAACTTATCAACAATGCAATTGCAACCGAAAACAATGGCCAATGCAATCAACAATAATTGCCACAAACTCAAACACACACACAGAGGCACGCCTGAACGCATTCAGAGAGAATTGTCCTGGAGAATCGGTTCGATTGTTTGCCTCTCCATTGGTCCAGCTAAGCCAAAATCAATTGAGTCTGGACAATGCATTGCCAAGTTTATTTCCCATCAATAGTTTGGGATCAATAAGGCATTAGGCCACAATTGAACTGCAGATAAGAATAAATTGGAGTTGGGGAATCATTAGTATTTTTCTGCCAGGATGTTCTGACATTTCACTGAGTAGTCTTACAGGTTCTGACAATGTAAATAAATTCATTAACCTGTTCATCTAAGTGATTCTGTATTTTATCATTAAAATAGGGAATAAAATATTGAAGGATATGTCGCTCTGGTTTTATAAAATCATTTAAAAAGGCATGTCGACTGGCTAATAAATATAACTTTTGCTTGCTAAAAATACCTTGAATTTCTGCCATTCTCTCGTAATAAGATTGTTTTTCCAATTCCAGTTAATTAAGACACTAAAGACTGCCAACAATAGTGACAGTATCGATTATTTGGTTGCTCTATTTCGGCTCTGCTCAATTTTGGGTCTGCTCCAAAACTTAACGCCAGAGCCTGGTCAGCCGTGTAACCTTTCTGCCCGTGGAAGTGTTAACTCAATTTAAATAAATTCAACTATCAGCTCGGTGTGGTTGCCATGCCAAAACACACTTGGTCCTCGAACACCCGTCCTCTGGCCGTGTCCGACTCATAGAGAGGCAACGCACGTTTACACGTTTCCATCGCACGACGCCATAAAATGGAGATTACCAGCGTGGCATGGCGTTGCTCTCCGTTCCCATTAAATTGTGAGGAGTAGAGCCTCGTTCGGGATCTAAGCCCGGGACCGTATCTGGGCCTGTCATGTACAAATGAGCCAAATGCCAGGGAACAACAAAATGTAAACCGCTCTCGGGATGTGACTCCAGCTCTGGCTTCAGCTCCAGCTCCAGCTTCGACTTCAGCTCTGTGGCATTTTATTGGGTGGGAAGGAGTATGGGGGAATTTCGGCAGGAGTATGAGTGTGAATCCGGCCTGGTTTATGGCACATTTCTATTCATTATGAGTACTTAGGTCCGGACTTGGCCTGGCACATTTCTTTTATTGCGCTGCCCTGGCTGCTCTGATGATGATTTCCATTTTCATTTCGGCTCGTCCAGCTGCTGTCCAGATATCCCACATTCTACACCCTCTAATCGCTAGAGTTACACGCAATTAATTTTGCTTTGTAATTAACAAAGGGCTGCTCTATCTCCCTCTGCACCAAATCTCTTTGGCTGCTCGCCCCTGCCCTGCCCACTCTCTCAGTCGTTGTGGTTGCTTTGTGTTTTTTATGTTTCTGGTTTTTATGGTCCCGACAAAAGTCCATATAATTTATTGACAAATTTGCACATTTGCCACGGGGCACTCGGCTCTCGGCGCTCGGAGTGGTGGCCCCTGATGTGGGTCGTTGTGTGAAAATGTTGATTAGTGCAGTGCTCCGATAGACGCTAATGAGTCCGCCTGCCGGCGCAATGCCAACAAATTCCAATTCCAATTTCAGTCTCGACCCAGAGACTTCCAATCGGTCAAGTCACGCCAAAGGCGAGGGTTCGCCCACTAATACCAACGGCCAATGGCCAACGTTAATTACGCCCTAAGAGTTTTGTTGGCACTGAGATGCTGCTCCTTTGCTATCCTGTTCCTCCTGTTCCTGGTAGTACGTGAGTTCTCATCAGGCTGCTTTGTTGTAGCAAATAATGAAAATTATAAGCGACTTCCGAATTTCATTATCGAAATTAGATGTTCTCCAGAAGCAGGATGGGGTTTTGTGTTTGTGTTTGAGTTTGAGTTTTGGGCTAGGGTCTGATGGATTCTGCGGATGTTGCGCTAATTTGTCAACTGGCATAACGACGACAAACGACAAAGTGAAACTCATTGTGGGCGTAACCGGGCGCTGCCACAGCTCTTGGCCTTGTCAAATTCAAATTGACTCATTAAAAATTAAGTTCCCCTGCTACCGTTCTGCGAGAACTTGGTTTTGCCTCACCACACCCCTACAGCTGGCGGCGGTGCTTTGTGAGTCACAGAACAGCCGGAGGAGAATCCGGAGCAACGTTAACCAAATGATAAATAGCAAAATTAGATTTGACAGCCGGGCTCGGCAACCCGCGTTTGGTTGCCAGCACAAATTGCAGCATTCATCTTGATTAAATTTCTGCTCCTTTGCTGGAGTATTGGCCTGATTTGGTTGGATTTGCTTTATGACATTGCGCAGAGGAGATCTGTTAGCCGCTTAAAGCAGCCACTTTAAATCTGAACCGCATTTTCCGCTTCAAAACGTTGCCATGCCATCGACCAAAGCGCTGCTGGAGCTGTCATCTGCCAAGGGCTTACCCCAGACTGAAGACGCTTGCACCGCCCTCTCGGGGCTTCGGCATTTTCTTGCAGTCGTGTCTGGAAAGTTGCCTCGAACCGTGCGGACAGGTTGACAATCTTAAAGTGATCAATGCCAGCAGCAACAGCAGCAGCAGCAATTAGCTTTAACTCCGACTGGATGACAAAGTGATTCTGATGCTATTGTTCATCTGGCTGGCTCATAAATAACATTTTTGCTGCTTGAGTGGCAGCGCATTCTGCTGCACACTTTTTGCGCATATTTTTCATGGAGCACATGTTGCACTTTCCCAGCCAGGCATGCCCCCGCCTCTGCCTGGCACATTTCATTGTTCCTCAGGAGCAAGGGCGCACCATTGCCTCCTGGAGTTTGGGTGGGTGCCACATGTGTGGCAGCTGTAGCTGTGGGAACTGTGGGAGCCCTAGCACTGGCGTGTTAAATCAATTGGG
This sequence comes from Drosophila guanche, assembly GCF_900245975.1. Classification (NCBI taxonomy): domain Eukaryota; kingdom Metazoa; phylum Arthropoda; class Insecta; order Diptera; family Drosophilidae; genus Drosophila; species Drosophila guanche. Next base: position 112,880 of record NW_022995749.1, read on the forward strand.
AGCTTGTTGCTGGCTTACTTAGCTTCCGCTTCCGCTTGCAAGCATGCAGCCATGCCACTGCAGCAGGCACCACATGTGCTCTGTGCATTTTCCTTTTGCCATTTTTCATATTTTTACAGCCCTCCACCACCCCTCCGCGTGGCTACAGACTTGTTATACTGCCCTTTAATGATACCCCAGGAACCTGGCACTGGAGTCGCCTTAAAGCCCATTCGTTTATCTACCCCCCAAGGAGGGAGTCGCCGAGTGAACGGAAATGCTTCAGTGCGTATGGTCTGTCCGGGTCCCTCCTGATTCTTCGAATTTCTGCTCGATTTCCCAAAAAATAATGCTGAAATATGCCGAAGCTAACTGAGCAAACAAGTCCATTTTCGGACAGCCGTAAGCATGAAATGAAATTTAAAAAAAAATGCCAAAGCAGAGGGAGGAAAATGGACAGGAAAAGGTAGCCTAGGCGGCCATTAAATACCAAGGTCAACGTGGCGTATGAGCAATACTTTATGCCGTTTACTGTGGCCTCGAGAACCAGGCTGTTAGTAGACATCGTTGATTCCACTTGGGTTTCCTTAAAAAGCAAAGCTCTCTCTCTGTCTCTCGTTGTCTATGCTTCCTTCCGCCTCATCCATATCCCAGAACAAATCGTTTCCTGTAGCTGTGCAACTCTAAGCGAGTTCCTTTTGTCCCTGATTGCATTTATATATATGCTGCAATTGTGTGCGCTTGTTTGTGTGGCTGCTCCTGTCTATGTATTTGAGTTGGAGAGCGGATTCCCACAATGTCAATCAGCGCCACGCAATCAGTTTATTCTATTTATCAGCCAAGCAGCTGGCAATCTGCTCTGGGCAGACGACAATGGCTTAGCTAAACACGGCAAATCCTTTGTGTATGCCACACCCATACAATCACCTACAAAATATGCATTTGTGTGTTTGTCTGTGTGTCATTCTGTCGGCAAAGTGTAAGTAAACAAATACTCGGAGAACCGTCAAGTATAGCACTCTCGGGAAGCAGCCGGACAGCCCGTCTTGGCCACCTGAGTGGCGGGTAATAAAATGCGCATTTGTGCACAAAATTACGACAGTTTAGAGCTGTTGCTCCAGCTGCCAGCTGCCCGGGCCAGTAAACATGACCCTCAGACCGAGTGAAGAGTGGTTCCCAACTGGCTCACTGTATTGGCTGAGGCTTGGAAGTTTTTCGTGTGTGTTTGGTCTGCCTGCGGTCGCCTAGGGGGCCAACAACTTTCGGGCCGAGAAAACTTGTTTTCAATAAGCTGCTGTCGGCTGAAACTACGCTGGAAACTGCGCGAAAATCAACAGCACGAAAGAACTTGGCCAGCACTTTCAGCTCGGTTTTCTCCTGCCTTGCCACACAGTGAGAAAAAGAGTAAGGAACAAGACCATTTCGAGATACATTCTCCCATGGAATACTATTTAAAAATTGAACTTTTCATCGCGCATTTACTGCTACAATGATGATGTTCTGATTTGAAGGCTGTTGTATCCTCGGAGAATGTTTCTTCAAGTGTATTCACTCAGCTTCCAAGTTCTAGACAGGCAATAAATACGCATGAGTGGCATTAGGTGCACCCACTCTCCCTGCAAGAGTGCTCCTTCCCGCATAAACCCATTCTCCAAAGTCCAACTCTGTGCAGGGATGCTGGGTTGGCTGCGTGGGCGCTGGGCCATTCATTTACGTGCTGGCAACTAGTATTTTTATTGCATATTTTTTGGGGGTACTACGCAAAGTTAATTGCACTTGAGCTATGTGCATTTACCGTAATGAGCTCCTGAAAGGGAGTGCTCCGTCCGTCCAGTCCTGGTCTGGCTGGCCTCCCACAGGGCGGCAGCAGCCGGGCTGCAATTAACTTTAATTACGGCTACAATTGTCGCCAAGCTCCTGGAACCGGGACGCTGATGGTGGTGGGGTGAGGGACAGTTTGCCGATGTTGTAGCTCGACTTGTTTAACAGCTACTTAAATCCGGGCGCTTTTCAATTGTTGCACATACGCCCCGTAGTGAGTGTGTGCCACTCTGTGCACTTGAACGCTTGGGCGCTTAGCTCCGGCAGCTGCTAATGGAGTTGCGAGTGTAGAATTTGGAGCCCAACCGAAGGTGCCAACAGACCCATGGCCCTACCTAGTTAACCCTTGCATCCGCTGCCATGGCAGAGTACTTCGCATATACAATATATTCTCTTAAATATATATATATATACATTTATGGCCACATGCACATGGCCAATCACGGCTAATGATGCTGCTGCTGCACCGTGCGCCCTGCACCCAAGGGAGCTCAAGCTGTAATGCCAATAGGGGGGAGCCTTTTGCTCTGCTGGCAACAAGTTTTCAGCAAGAATATATGCACATTCATTTCATATTTGCATTGTTTTCGTTGTTAATTAGCTTCATTTGTGGCAGCTTTATAATAAAAGCCGCTTTTTAGTTGGTACAAAGAGGTACACAAGTTTGACATCCATCAACCAGGAATTGCATCTCAACAAAGAAGAAACATTCAGCAATTAGTCACAAGTCACAAACGTCACAAACTGTTTCCGTTCGCACAGTAATTTACGACTTAAGGGGTTTGTGGTTAAATTTGTTTTAAGCCTACACCAATTAAGCATGATTCCGAAACACATTTGCATTCGCCAGCCAACAGTCAGTCGGTATTCACATCTTGAGCCGCAGCTGTCGTGGATCTGAAAACTTTTAATTGCTCAAAAATGCCAGCAATCAGCGGCAACTGATGTTCGTCGTTCCTCCCGTTCAGCCCGTTGATTGAACCTTAATCGGCAGCATGGAATGCATTCATTCATCTATATCCCTATATATATTGTCGGGCTTTTGTCTATCAGAATATGATCTGTTGGCTGCTGGCGAATTAAAATTCATGGTGGGCTTAGTTCAGTGAAATTTTTCATTTCAAAATTAAATTTGTTTCCATTTTTCCTGCACCACTCGCATACTTTTTCATCTTTATTTTTCCTGTGCTACTTTTCCATCTATATTTTCTCTGTAGCTGTGCTTCACTCGTCTACACAAAATTACAAACAAATTAAATTCTTCTTGGCTTCTTCAACTCTGTGCCCCACACGCGTCCACATCCAAGGAAACGACGTCGTCTGTCTGTCTGGCTGCGGACCTTTCGCATAGTTTCCAAATTAAAGTTTGCCACGAACCAAAAAATAAGAAACAAAATCTATAGAAAATAGAACACTTGGGAGGCAGGCTTAGAGAAACCCTTTGGCCAGTGGCAGAGCGTCATTAAAGCAATACTACGCATAGTTTGGCACCGGAATCTGGAACCGGAGCTCCAGTTCCAGTCTCTGCCGTTGGCTGGCAAGAGGTCAGCCCGCCAGCTGGAGATGGGCGGATGGTGGGTCGGTGGCCAACATTTTATGAGCGCCACAGAAAAATTGAAACTTTTGATTGAATACAAACTACAATCTCGGCACAGGACGAACTTTCATTCAACGTGGAGCTGCATCTCGGCATGGGTGTGGGAGGGAGGCAGCGTTTGTTTGATTGCCAGGCAAGCTCCTGGTTTACCGTTACCTGACCCACCTCCTGGCTTCCTGCTTCCTGGCGAGAGCCACCCCCCAGCTACAAAACTTAGTTTTCTAAAATTAAAATAATACTATAAAGATTATATAACAGGCAGGGAATAGACGAGGCACGCTACTGAGGCAGCTGCAACAATGGCCGACTGCCATTGCCACTGGGGCAAGTTTCAGTGCAATTTAAAAGAAAATCTCTACCTATCCGGTGCCTGTGTGCCCTGCCGGATAGATTACACTGAGGACCACCAGCTTGCCAACATAACACGTAAATCTCCAGCACATTGTTTTTCCCCAGGAGCTGATCAATAATTTCACTTTAGATAATGAGGCCAAAGATGATTCTCCAGAGATTGTACCTCTACCTCCGCCTTTGCCGATGATGATGGAGCGAATATTTCCCGACTTAGCCTCAAGTTCAGGTAAAAGTGTGGGCCACAAGTGGGGGGGAGAGTTGTCTCCAGCTCCTGCGGCAATAGTATTCGTATCTATCCAGTGTCCCAATATCCCAACAGCCGAAAGTATGCCTCGATTGGGTGGGGGTGAGGCGGGGTCTAAAGCGATAATAAGGATAATGAAGACAGGAAAAAGTTATGAAATCGTTGTCAAAAAAGAGGGCAAGAAAAGAGAAGAACAAAGCAAATGTCTGGGCGGGAAATTCATGTTGATGAAAAATGCTTTTCATGCGCGCTGCCATTTGCCACGAATCGATGTGTCTGCCTGTGTTCCTTAAGCGCTGGCAGCATATTCATGACATGGCCAAAATACGAAATAGGCCCAAGTAAAAACAGCCACTGGCACCCACACAAATGCCGACACAAAATCCTCACATTTTTGCCTAAGTATTCCAGTAGGCAGCAGGCAGTGGCAGTGGCAGTGGCAGCGGGCGGGCCTTTAAATGTAAGCCACCGCAAACATGCTCAGACTCAAATTTAAACTCAAGCAAAACAAAAAAGAAAAAGCAAATTAACTCACTCAACCGCACCCACATCTCGCAGCCAGCAGCTGCAGCCACAGCCAATGTTAAGACCGGAGCAACTGTAAATGTGTCAAACAATGACCTTGAGCGCGTCTCAGAGAGCGGGCACCGAGTGCTGTTAAAGTACAGTGGCAACAGTCGAGTGCCTCTGTTAATTTACAGTCTCTTAAAGCTGAGTCGCTGCTAAGCGTAACAGCGCGCAGAGCTTGACGAGCCTCTGTTGAAATTCATTGATAAAGTTCGCCGTGTGGAAGTGCATAAGTTAAGTAATATAAAGGAGGGTAAAACAAAGCACATACTCGCATGATGCCGCCAATTAGATATGCCTGACGTGGCTACGCATGTGAGTGGCAGCCCAAGACATTCATCATTGGCCATCGGAAATGAGATACACCTGGATACACTGGATATGATACCATTTGCTGGTGGGTCTTTGACAGTTATCTTTGGCCTGCCGGCGGCATGATTCTCATTAAAGTTGATTGAGCGCAAAACTTCATTACATGCCGCCCTGGAATCTCTCTTCCGTAGCTTTTCTCCTCTTCCTTTAACGTTTTTTGTGAGTGTGGGTGGTGAGGAAATTACATTTTGTGCCTTATAAAACACACGATGAGGCTGGGACGGGACAGGAGCGGGACAAGACAAGACATTTGACAAGTGCTTACAATTCATTCGGCTCTTATTAAAATGCTTAACTAACCTTTGGCAACTTTTAGCTGCATCCACAACCCACCCAACGCCGAGGCTGAACTCGAGGCTCGAGGCTCGAGGCTGCAGCTGTCACTGTCGCACGCCTGCCGCTGCAAGGATTATGTTAATCAGAGACTCTTACATAGCGCCAGCACTTTGCACTTTAACAAGTTGCTGCTGGGCCCGCCTGGGATCCGTTAGGAATCGGAATCTGGCAGGGATCTGGTAGGTGTGAGCTGGATGAGGGAAAGTCACAAGGCCCAAAGAAGAACTTTTGCAAAAACTCTAAGCTGGCACTATAAAAGATGACTTCCTTCCTTCCCTGCACTGCTGGACGTGTTTCTGTGCTCGAATTTCAATGCAATCTGTTGCCAGCAGCACAAGGGGGGAGCGGACTGTCCTTAAGCCCCGTCCGCTGTCCAGCATTGTCCAATGGCGAAAGTAACATTTAATATAAATTTCATAGCATAACTTTGCGAGCGTAACAAGTTGCCTATTAGCGCAGTGGAATTTCTCATTTCTCTTTTTTCTTTTCAGCGGCAGCAGCATCATCTGGTCAGCAAATTAAGGTCGACAGCAGCGGCAGCGACGAGGCAGCTGCAGCTGTCGCCGGAAGGCCCGATCGGGAGGGCAGCTCTCGAAAGTGGCACCCAGCGCCTCGTAAATGTGAATGGTGTGGGAGCCAATTTGCACCACCGCGCACCAGAGCCATCAACTACGCACACACGCACGCCTCAATAAATTCAATTTACACGAATTTCTAAAGGAACGGCGATGATGAGTGGTTGCGGGGCAGTGTATTCGAGTGCCAGGGAAAACTGCTGTACAAAAAGAGGAAAATTTCTGGTTCGTCGAGAAGTTTTTGCAGGTGTGAACAGCAAGATAAACAGCAAGAGGGAGCGGGCAGACCGCAAGTGACGCCTTTATTGGCATCGACATGCATTAGCAGCGCCGCAAATACGATGTACATACCCGCACCGGGGCCAAAAGTCAAATATAACCGCACACACTAACCACCGACAACCCGGCCACGTCCGACGCATGTACAAGAAATATACCACCGGCAGCAACATCAAGAAACGAACAAAACCTGGACAAAAAAAAATGCTTATTCGAGAACCGCAGCTTAGGATACTCTTTGGGTTGTCATTGTATACCCAGAACATAAACCCCTCAAATGTTAATATTTTCCTACATTTGGATTTAAAAATGGTTTATCAATCGATAGAACCCGAGTGTGGCAATCATTTTGATGTAAGAAAATATTTGCTTTCACTTTATTTCATATTTAAAATCTTTAATAAATATTTCTCTATTTACTTAAATATAAATGCTCTGAATAAATATGAGCCGCATTCGTTTTAGTTTGTTTGTGTTGTATAAAAGGAACATTTGATTCAAGTTTGTGTTTAGGTGTGTAGGTTTAACTAGTTGAAATATTAAATATGAAGAAATGTTGGAAAACTTTTAGCGAATCTGCCATTTTCAACAGATAAGCCTCTGATCTCTAAGCTCATTTTGTTAGCTGCATTGCAAACATCTGCTATAAATCACAGTACCCACTCCCAGGGTATTCCAAAAGAGCAACAAGCTAAATTGCAAAAGAAAACTTTTTGTGCACTGCGGGCGTTGTTGCGGTTTCTGCGAGCTGGGGACTGCTGCTGTAAGAAGGAAAGGAGCCCAGGCCCATTGAGCCACTGCTGATTGCCAGTGCCCCATCATCAGCCACATGTGTGTCAGGGCTTACACATATACATATATAAGTGTGTGTGTGTTTGTGTACGTGCAAAGGTGTAAATTAAATTTGAGCAACATCGCAGGTATTGCATGCCAATGCCAACGAGAATCCGGATTCTTTTTCTCCATCTTTATACTTCATGTAATGCCACACAATCTTACATTAGAGGTTTACTTATGCCGACCACTATTCCCTTATTCAAAAATTGTTATATTAAAGAGCTGTAGCCGCGGGGCTGGCACTTGGGTTTTTGCGATACATGAACACGAAATTCTTCAAGCGAAATATTTTAAGGGCTTCGCAAAGTCAAAGCCACACACTTGCTCATGGTTACAAGAAATCGAATATGTATCTGCTGGCAGTTGGGGTTTCGGTTTCGGGGCAGCTTCAAGTAACTTAAGCGATACCCCAAAAGATGGCTGCAACATGGGATACGTGGATACATGGCGGCTGGCTGGTGGTCACAGCCCATGTTCGCGGACTTAATACGAAAATAATGACGGGGAAGCAAAGCTGGAGGGATTTACCGGGGGCCAGCCTGTGCCGAGGACACACTTTGCCGAGCAGCGTGGAGCTGTTGGTTGTGTGCAGTGTGTCCATTTCATTAAAGAACTCAGACAGCTGAAAGGCGATCCTATGATCCCATCGGCCATCCCATCGCCCCTGCACTTTACATTCTGGTCCTTTGAAGAGTGCACGACCCAAGGCAACCCATTGACCTGGCCCACATGGTCTCGGCTGCTGGTGTCCACCATTGAATCCATTGACCAGGTGCAGCGGATGATTAACAGCGAGGAAATGCAGTGACATAATCGATGGCTGCCCCCACAGCACGACCCGCCCGGAGCGACCGCTGATGAATGGGTCCCAGGACCCCTACGATGGGGCAATGGCGATGCCCGGCCCATTCGGCTCGTTAAAGCCCCTTAAATATGTTTTAATTGAAATGCATTTGGGCGCAACGAACAATCGAGCAAACGAGCCAACAGGAATGCAGCACAAAGGCACTGCCTCTGATGATGCTGGCGCTGGATATGGAGTACCAGAATCAGTGCTGTGCAATTCTATTCTGATATGAAGTGCGTGGAAATCTGGTTGTATATGATGCCAAGACTGAAATTAATGAAAAACTTCCATCTTTTGTTGGACTTCTTATCCCCGCTCAGCACTGACTCGTTAATGCTCGATTGCCCAACCGCATGCCGCATTGATTGCTGCGAGCCGAGTTGACCAGAAAACTTGAGCTATCCGCGGGGGGCTGCTGCCCCCATCATGCGCTGCGTTAATTGGCTTAAATGGCCAGTCGCTACAGTCGCAATTGCCATTGCCATCGGCCAGGTCGGGCAAAGCCAAGCAAAAGCGACTGCTGTTCATTCACCAAATTTGCCGAGGATGCAGAGCATATGCTGGCGCGCTGCTGCAGCTGCAGTTCATGCATGAAAAATGGCCAAAAGGAGAGCTCTGGCATGCAACTTTGGTGGAAAACGGAGCGGCAAAGGAAAGAAGCGACGGGAAGCGGGAGGGAGGTGGTTGGAAAAAAAATGGGACTCTTAAATTGGTTAGGAAGCGTGCCACACAGTGTCTTAATTTTCCGCAGGATGTGCGCAATGTCAAAAGCAACGTTTGATAAATGGCCCCAGGGCCAGGAGCGAACCACCAAAGTCAGGCTCCCAGCTCGCAGCTCGCAGCATCCGGTGCATGCACTGCATATGACTGTACACACACACACACACACACATGTGCACTGTACGCTTGTGTGTGTGTGCGAGAGTTTTGGACTTGAATATTTATGTGATTCCCCTTGAAAAATGCACAGAGTAAGGAAGCGCTTGGTAAAAGTTCGAAGGTTAACTGCTGGACAGTCTCGCATATTTTGCGATTTATTTCTGCAGCTGCTTCCGGGAAGTACGGGACGTGGCAAAGGAAAGCTGATGGTTGAAACTACACGAAGGGAATATATATTTTCGGTGCTCATAAATCTCTCTTCAATGGGTTTTAGATACTTCTGGTGCTGCTCAACCGCATCAACCAGCACATTAAATTATATCCCTTGTTAATTAGTCCCAAAACTTTGGCATTAATTAGTATTTATGTGCGGCTCGCAGGGAGTGCAAAACCCAAGACGAATCCCGAACGGGTAGCTGTAACCGAGACCCAAAACCGGAGCCCAAGTGTTGCCACTCAAAATGTCGTGAAGATGAAACAAGGTGGAATTCGAATTTGAATTTGAGCCAAGAATTCGAATATAATTTGCAGCACGCTTCATTGGAGAGGCAGTGGGTGGAAAATGTGTAGCTAATACGATTAGCTCTTCAATTGGGGTAACGGCAACGGCAACGGCATCGGCAAACTCCAGCCACAACCCACACGATTTTCCCCACCATCCCTGAGCTGCCTTATGGCATTGAGGACATTTCAATTAATTGCGCATTTGTGGCTAAACTCGAAATTCAATTAAAATGCGTACCAGATAATAAATGGAGAAACAGATTGGCCTTTGCGCACATTTATGTACAGCATACAGATATATATATATTTTTAATAATTTTTCATGTCCAATCAGCATTAAATTGCAATCAATATTTGTACTGTCTTCTGGGAAAAAGTCTCTCTCTATCGCTCGTTCTCTGCTCCTACGTGCCTGCTGCCAGTTTGCCGGGAAAGTTTTCGATTTCGTTTTCGTTTTTGTCGGAAAACTTTGACGCCCTTTTACAAGTTAATGAAATTGGCAACATTTTGGAGAGGAGACTCTCTGCTCTGGCTGCCAAGATGACAATTGAACTAATTGCTTTACTGGCCCACCCAGTACGTGCCTGAGTGGCGGCTCCTTGAAGTCAGTCCTCCTCCATTAGCACAAATGTCAGAAATGTATCTATGCATCTATCTACAGTCATTATGATGAAAGTTGTGGCTGCTTCCGATTTGTAGCAAAAATTTGAGCAAGATAAATTTGTCTGAGCGGTAGATATTTATCTTAATTTGCGGCAGTCAACCCACTGCTAAAATATCCACAAGGAGCCCAAAGAGTTAAGAGTCAAGTTCGTCCTGAAGAGGAGGCTCCAGCTCAGGCTCCAGCTCGGTCTCCGGCTGCGTACTAAATACGAAAATAAAAGTACTTTGCTGTGCCCTTTTTCTGTTGCCGGCAAAACATAAATAAATAAATAAACCGCTTTTCGGCAAACAGCCGCACGGCACACACAATAAACGGGAGGCGGCTGCCAAGGGACCAACGCGCGTCCAAATTTCAAGTGGCATGCCCCTAAAAGCAGCCAGAGAGCCAGAGCCACAGCCAGAGCCACAGCCACAGCCAGAACCAAATGCGAAAGCAACACAAAAACTTGGCAAAACGCTGCCTTCCCCCCCAAAAATAAAGCGCAAAGACAAAGCGAAAACAAAATGTATACGTACGGCGACGGGGCGGGTAAAAAAAGGTTGCTGGCCAAAAGGGAAAGTAGCTGTGCCATTGCCACTTCACTCAACGCTCCCCATGCCTCAAAGGCCACACAAAAAATGAAAGGAATCAAGAAAGCGAGGCCTAGAAGAGGCACCGAAGCTACAAATACACTTGCAAAACGATTTAAGTTGAGGCTGCTGTGGCTCTGCTCTGTTCTAGCGATATCTCCGATAATATATTCTTCGCTCGACATACCCCATTCAAGGGTGTAATACAATTGTGGCCGTGTGGGAACGCAGCGAGATGGCACAGCATGCCAATAATAAATCAGTTCCTGGCCTGGCTCCGTCCTGGCAGCTTGTCGTTGGTAGGAGTTGGATGGTACGTGCGGCCTGGCCCAGCCACCGACATCATTAACGTGCCACATCTTGTGTTCGTGCCACAGAGAGTCTCATACTTAATGCAAAATTTAAATGCCGGCAGAACTCCATCTCGCCTGCTTCCGGGCAAGGACAAACCCGAGCCGCAAATCAATTTCGCAGTAAGCTGCGAATATGAATGATGGATACCACGTTGGTTCTACATCTGATTCCAATTCCGGGTTCAGGGTTCAGGGTATGCCAATGACCAGCGTCGGACCCAATTCTGACTGAGGGTCCTCTGTGGAGCTGAGTGGCGACATATTTCATGCAGCACGCGGCCTTTGAAGGTCGCTGTCCGACTCCCAGGAGCATGCGGATGAAAATGGAAAAGGGTTTCTCATGATGTTTGACTAACTTGGACATTTATATGCCCCGGCGGACAACAAAAAAATGTCTTTATTGCTTAGCCAGAGCAAAAAACGGAAAGAGAAAAAGTGAAACAGCAAACAATAGGAAAAGGATCATTGCGGGAAGAGTACAAAACAATAAATAAAGGCAGTGCTTCATAAATATGCCAATGGCCGGGGCCATTAAAGCCTTTGCTCGGGCCGGGATTTTACGAGTCCTCCGCTTGGGGAATTCCCGGACACCTACCTCTCCGGCCAATGCTCCCACGTGAACATTTTCATTCTCGCCTGGTTTCCCTTTATGTATTTATGTGCATACTTAATGAATTTAATGTTTTATTAATGCGAGCACATCGTTATTGTTGTTGCCGAACGCCGATGGCCGATGGCTGATGCCTTCTGCCTCCTGCCTCCTGCGCCTGTGATTGGCGCATGTGTCGAGACTCTTAAGTGACAAATAATTAACAGCACTTGTCTCGCAGAGAAGAGGAAACAGAGAGAGTGAGAGAAGGCACACCATGGAGTAAGTGCCCTGACAGACAGCAAGTAAGGCAGCCATCGCCTCTCCTTTCGTTTTGAGTTTTCCATAATCTGTTTAATGTAATTTGCAATTTATATTAACCTATTGGAATTTTATTGCTGGCCGAGGCATCATCCGAGTAATGAAAAAATATAAAATTAAATCCCCTATCATCTGCTCCTTTCCTTCCTTTCTTCTTGAGACTCTTTCTCGGGGCCACTTCCGTTTCCGCTGGATGGGGGATGCTGGCGGATGTAATTCCAAGTCGGCGCATTTCTTTCTTGATCATTTTTAATATGTTTAATGGAAAACTCTGTTTCCACTCCTGACTTTTGGCCAGAAGAGTCTTTTTGCCTGCGGATGTGGATGTGGATGTGGATGCCTATCCGGATGCGAATGAAGATTGAGATGGCGATGAGTGAGTGAGTGAGTGAGGACTCCTCGACAGCATCGATTTCTCCTCTGTATCAAATGCATTATGAACGTGATTTATTCATAACGGTGCGCGGCGAATGCAAATTTTCGACATGTAACTGCAATTTGCATACATTCTTGCCACTGCAACCCCCCACCCTCTCTCTCTTTCTCTCTATTCCCTGCAGCTGCAGCAGCAGCAGCAGCAGCAGCAGCTTCTTGCCAATACAGACACGAGACGTCGAGAGTCGAGTCATCTAAGCAAAAGTCTGGCATACTTACTTATGAGGGGTACGCCCATAAAATATTGTTGCTGGAGTATATGAAAATGGTGGATAGGATACCCCCCACACACACACAGACACACACACATGTGTGTGTGTGCGAAAACACTTTGCCAGCGTCTGCCTAGGTCCCAGGACTTTCTGTGTCTCGGCCGCCTGCGCTGCTCCCCGGCTGTCGCATAAACGAGTTTATGTTGCAAGTTAGTACGCGCAATTTGCAATTTGATGTTCACATACGCCCCCCGCCCCCCTCAGTGTGTGTGTGTGTGTGTGTGTGTGGCAAGTAACTCGGCAATCCAAATTATGGTAATTTGGCAAGCTCCACTGCGTGTCTTTGAGGGTGCACTTAATCTACTTTATGGCCCGGGAGTGCCGCGGGAGAGTTACTTAGTCGCGATTCCAACTTCGATTGTCACAACTCCAATTCAACTCTTTACTCACAATAATGGGATTTTGAACTGTGATGTGGCTGCCACCTGCTGCCAGAGTCGCAACAAATCTGTTCACTTACCGAGCTCATCAGGGCAGCTGAAACCCAGAATCAAACTGCCATTGAGTCGCCTGACTGTCGATTGCAGCAACCGAAATGCATTTAGCGTCCACTCAACGTATCACGTATACGCCACATGTGGCAGAGCCAGGCATCAGGCAGCCGCACATGTCCATGCAGAAGTACACACACATTACTCGTGCAAACAGAAACAAAAGCAACGGAAAGCCGAATGCCAAATGGCAAATGGGAAAATCGAGTGCAACAAGACGGCCAACAAAAGCCAAAAATGGCATTTTCCATACGGGTGCAACATGTATGGATTTTTGAGTAGTGCATCGAGAAGCCTCTCACCATGGGCTCAATGCCAAACAGCAGCAATAACTAGTACAACAAAAATACAACCGAGTGGAACATGATTGACGTGACCATCCGCCACGCACGCACACACCGAAAGAACACTTCAAACTCACACACACACGCAGACATACCGATGCAGAAGCTGGAAAATGAAAAACGAAATTGTTAAATAAATATTAATGCACTGCAGTCGAATGGGACACTCTTTTTTGCTGCTTACTCTTTCAATACCCTTGCAGCGGGTATTGGTATTCCGAGTGTTACCCGCACAATTCTTATTGCTTACAAGGATATATTTCAGACCCTCTAAGGTCAAAGATGTGCTAGTCTGCAGTCTGTGGATGCATTCCATTGGCACTCTACTTTAAGTGGGAATCTGCACTGGCAGGAAATTAATGCTGAATTTTTGAACATATTTAATTTATATTTGATTTAAACTCCTTTCAGGGTCACGAACTAAATCTGTGGGTATAGAAGTTTAAATCAAAGATCTCCTCAAAGATTAACACTTGTTTCATTTGAGTCCAATCAAATTTGATTAGCATCCTTAAGTACACATCCAATATCCAGGGAACTGTCATAGAAACCATCGCTCGCTGTGCAAGGGTATTATAAGCTCCTTTATTCCGGATGTTCGCCTCACTTTTGGTTATTGGAATTGTACGTTTTTGTGCAATTTTTTGGGTCCAACTCGTTCCGATTGTCGTGTTTGCATGGACTTTTTCCGCGCCCGGCCATGGAAACCAGTAATTGAATTAAGCGCCCGCTGACACATTCGCAGAGGCACACGGGCTGGCAGTCAAACAATGAATTAGCCAAATAAATGTGTACGGCTTTAAGGCCCACCCAAAGGGTATAAAGAAGCAGCCAGAGAGATCCCTTGCTCTGGTGGAGGCTTACGGGGAATTTGTATGGGGACGGTGTCCTTTTGCCCCTTTGTGGGTGAGTGTCGTGAGGATGAGGACGGTGACTGATAAGCAGAAAAGGGTCACAATTAGTAGGTGTCCTGCTGCCTGTGGAGCCGGTTAATATCGAACTGGTGCGCTTTGATATTGGAGCACGTCCCGGGCCAAATAATCGGGGCAGCTGGCTATTAAATTTCATGGGACGTACGGCTGGGAGCAGTCAGCAATTGCCATTATCTTAGTTCGGATTGGTTTTCTCACAAAAGTTTTCCCCATTCGATACGGATGAAAATCAAACTACAATTAGAAGCAGAGTCCAAAGACGAAAATCTGATTCCCAGCCAAAGGAAGGGCGAGAGTCGGAGTCGGAAAGTCACAGAGTCGTTGCCTAGGGGCTGCTGCTGTCCATTGAGGCATTAAATGTCACACAGATATGTACACACTCAGAAGCAGGCAGGCTGGAGGGGTTCGGGCTCTCCATTTGTTTTTATGCTTATGCAGCAGAACGGAACTATGCTCAGGGAATGCTTGTTGGCGGCAGTGACGCATCGAATTATCTGCGATCCGGGGCTTAACTAACAGCAGGATAAATATCCTGCAGCGTCCGACCGAGGCCCAAGGCACAGAATAGTTCCATCAAACTGTTGGCGGCAGGCGGCGACAATTTGTTTAATATTTAATGCACAACAACAGACCAAAGAAATACCAAAGAAAGTCCGGCCAGTCCAGGCCCTGGCCGAGGGCACACAGTTTTTATAAAATATCGTCCCGGGGTCGCTGGCGGACAAGTTTGTGGGCTTTTCCTTTCTTCCCTTTCTTGGGCCTTTTTGTGTGATTTATTTAGTTAAGCTGTCCCAAATCCAAGCAATGCACAAATCCGGCACACAAGTTATGGAAACGGACAGCAGAAGCCAGTCCTGGAGCGGGCCTCAACTATTTTAGCTTCATTTCGAATGCCGTCGTCTGCCTTTATGCCTGTCTGCCTGACTGTATTGAATGAGACGCACGAGCGAGCAGAACCCATGCTCGACCTAGGTGATAGACGCTTGACACATGAGGGTTTCGAGACCTTTGCCAAAGTGTTAAATTGGTCAGCACTCCAGCGGAAGACTACAGTATGCCCATGGCAACTCCTGTAGGCCCATCAATTTCACAGCCACTCGAACGACTCAAAGCAGGAGCTGAGCTGCGCGAAGCTGCAGCAAAATGAGTTAATTAGATGATTTAGTTGGCGCGTTTTTGGCGCCACCAGGGCACATTAATTGTAAACCCCAGGCAGAGTGTATCCACACACTTGTACACATATTTGCACACCCATTTAATCAGGAAAGCCGAAACCCGAGATGTGCCCCTGAGGTGTTAGGCGTTGATTGCTGCTTTCATGTCTTCCCATCTGTTTGTGCTCGTTAAAACCACATTCAAACGTTTCCCAAAGCGCGTATTTGGAAACCTTTTACGCGAGTTCATTAATCGCAGCGACATCCTGCTCGTGGAGGCGACACTGGCTTGGGACACTGCCAGCTGTCTAAGTGGTTGCAGATGCTAGAAGCGGAAACGGGGGAACGCATAAGGACAATGTCTGCCAAGTGGGCCACACTTGCATTGCATTGCATTGCATTGACCATGACCATGACCGGCCTGGGCCTGGGCCTGGGCCCGAGCGTGCGGCCTCGTAATGATGCCAGACAAACGTCTCGAAATGAGCTCACACAGGGCCTACCCTGGCACAAACCGTCCATCCTTTCGTTCCCTCTGCCTCGCCCACTTGAGCCAATGCTTTTGACATTGCCCATCAGCCATCAGTAGGTAGCCTTGTCATAAGCCCACTTTGATGCAGTCTGCCGTCAAGATAAAGATGAAAATCTTTTGCGCAGTGGGCGGCCAATCGTCCTAGATGGTAGTATGATTCCCTCCCCCCTCTGTGGCCCCCTGCGTAAGCTGCTTAAATTGCAACAGGCATGAGCTTGAGGGAAATCACTCGAGCTTCGCTTTGATTACCGAAACCAAACGAGAAAACTCAACACTGCCAAAATATAAAAATATAAACACAAACAACCAAAAAAAAAAGGAAACCCGAAAAGATTCCAACAATTGGCCAAAAGTTTGGGGAAGCCAAAAGTTTTGTTTGTCGTTCCCGTCACTGGGTGTGCTTTACACCATCCAACCGCCGACGTCAACCAAATTTTTAACTTCATTTAGAACTCATTAAAAACTTTGGCATAATTGCATAAATTTGCAAAGTCAATGGCAACTTGTCCAGCCAAAGGAAGTAGCTTCAGCGGAAACTGGTCCGGCAGTGGAGTGGTCATGAGGAGGAGGTTTGGGGGAAACTCAAGGGGCGGAAAACGGAAACTGCTTTGACTATGAGTTCTAGATAAGTGGTATGACTTACTAGGGGTTGACGCAGATCTATATTTCATTTTATCTTTATTCGCTGCTTGCAAAAACCTTAAAATTTGTTGTAAATTTTCGCTTTGTCAAGCAATCAAAAGTCCCCTTTACCTTGGTTGTTTGTTGTATCTTAAACCACTGTAAAGACAAACTTTCGATAAGTCAAATAAATAGGCCATGTGTGCAAAAGAGACCACAGGAATAACATCAATGCGGGAGCTTTCTCCGCTGTTAACACAAAAGAATGTTAGAATGAAAGTGTACGGTTAAAGCTTTGGATATTATAACGAGTTCACAAAGCTGTGCTTTAATTGAAGCAAAAATTGAACAGATGAAAAAGTTAACAACAAAAACAATAAACAATAAAAACAAACAAAAATAAAGTTAAGCTTTAAGAATGATTATCAAAGTGCAAGGTTCACTAATTCTGCCTGTAGAAGTACCTCAAAGGCCAAGTGGAAATCAACTGCAATAAGAATTTTATTTAACATGATTTTGGTGTGTAATTTATTCATCATTTAAATGTTCTATAATTTATACATATACACGAACTATTTACTTTCTTTAAAGATTTATATATATATATATTAGTTCAACATTTATTGTTTCTGCTTGTGTTCATGAATGATTATTAAAGGTTGTCGTTGCTAGAAAAGATTAGATTTGAGCCACATCATAAAGAAATGTTGCGACCCCTGGCAGCAACAATCAAATATACATATCTATGAATCCATGCAACTTGATGTTATTTAATTCATTAATTTAGAGACAAAGAAACAAACAATTACTAATAGTTCTTTGTTGTATTTTTTTCATAGATTTTCATTTTAAAATATTTGCTGCATTAAAGCATTGTGTTTTGCACTTATATTCCATTGTTTAGTTGAGTTGCTGTACAAATTGTTCACATGGTTCGGTGCAGGGTGCAGTGTGCAGGTAACCCCCTGGGTCGGCCGAAGGGGGGCGCTACGGAAGGAGGGGTTTTCTTTTTTAATACTTGTGCGAACTGGTGAAACGTCTAACGCCGGAACAAAAGACAATGAATGGGGGCGGGTGGTCAGATCAGATGGATCAAACGAAAGTAACACACAGAGGCAATAATTTGTTAATTTTGTGTTTTTGGAATGCTACGATTCTTTATGCGAAAGTAGTAAGAGAAATTATATAAACGATTCAAAGAGCACACACACTTAAAACCTAACAAAAACAGTAAACTTTAACAAATGATCGACTGACTGGACTGATTGGCAACGAATTACATGGGACAGTGTGTTGGTGTTTTATAGTACTTAGATTTGTGTTTAGGCAATTCAATTTATGTACATTTTAAGGGATGCTTCGTCTCCGACATGCTTTCTTTCGATACTGCTAAACACACACATTTGTTTTGCTCTTTTGGATAGTATTTAACTAGTTATTGTTATTGGTTTTTGGCTACGCTTCGGCTCTCTGTGTATACACAAATTAGGACTCAACGTAGATAGATATTATGTATGTATTGTGGGGTTTATGTATATATAGACGCATACACAGCGGGGATATTGCAGGAGGTGGGGACGCGCCGCACGATGCGCCGCCGCCAGCTTAAATTATGAATGAAACAAAATTTTGGACAAAAATCAAAAACAAAACAATAAACAGAGTCTAATGGCGCGAGTCCCTAGGATAGAATTCAGCCAAGATGGAGGCTGGGATACGCTTGAGCATCTCCTTGGGGAAGATACGCAGCAACTGCCAGCCAATGTCCAACGATTCGAAGACAGTGCGGTTCTCGTAGTTGCCCTGCGAAAACAAAATAAAATACATTTGAATGCCCATCAAGGAGCAGAAGAGCTGTGTGCGCGACTCACCTGCGAGATGAAGTTCTTCTCGAACTTGGTCAAGAACTCCAAGTACAGCAAATCGTCGGGCGTCAGGGCCTCCTCACCCACGACAGCCTTCATGGCCTGCACGTCCTTGCCGATGGCGTAGCAAGCGTACAGCTGGTTGGACACATCGGAGTGGTCCTTGCGGGTCATGCCCTCGCCAATGGCGGACTTCATCAGACGTGACAGGGATGGCAGCACGTTGACTGGAGGGTAGATCTGTCTGTTGTGCAGCTGACGATCGACGTAGATCTGGCCCTCGGTAATGTAGCCAGTCAAATCGGGAATTGGATGGGTAATATCGTCGTTGGGCATAGTCAGAATGGGGATCTGGGTGATGGAACCGTTGCGACCCTCCACACGACCGGCACGCTCGTAGATGGTGGCCAAATCGGTGTACATGTAACCGGGGAAACCACGACGGCCGGGCACCTCCTCACGGGCAGCGGACACCTCACGCAGGGCCTCGGCGTACGAGGACATGTCGGTCAGGATGACCAGCACGTGCTTCTCGCACTGGTAGGCCAAGAACTCGGCGGCAGTCAGGGCCAGACGGGGCGTGATGATGCGCTCAATGGTTGGATCGTTGGCCAAATTCAAGAACAGGCACACGTTCTCCATGGAGCCGTTCTCCTCGAAGTCCTGCTTGAAGAAGCGGGCCGTCTCCATGTTGACACCCATGGCAGCGAACACAATGGCGAAGTTGTCGGTGTGATCATCCAGTACCGACTTGCCTGGCAGCTTGACGAGACCGGCCTGACGACAGATCTGGGCGGCAATTTCGTTGTGAGGCAGACCGGCAGCCGAGAAAATGGGAATCTTCTGGCCACGGGCAATCGAGTTCATCACATCGATGGCGGAGATGCCAGTCTGGATCATTTCTTCGGGGTAGATACGAGACCAGGGATTGATGGGCTGGCCCTGGATGTCCAGGAAGTCCTCGGCCAGGATTGGGGGTCCCTTGTCGATGGGCTTGCCGGAGCCGTTGAACACGCGGCCCAACATGTCCTCCGACACGGGGGTGCGCAGGATGTCGCCGGTGAACTCGCAGAGGGTGTTCTTTGCGTCAATGCCCGAGGTGCCCTCGAACACTTGCACCACGGCCTTGGAGCCGCTCACCTCCAGCACCTGTCCGGAGCGGATGGTGCCATCGGCCAGGCGCAGCTGCACGATCTCGGCGAACTTGGGGAACTTGACCTCATCGAGGATGACCAGGGGACCGTTCACACCAGACACGGTCTTGTAGGCTGTTGTCAAAAAATAGTGGAGAAAACATACAAGAAGTTAGAAAATTCCTTCATTCCAATTTCCCATTTCCAATAAGATTTCCCTCATTTATCGTTGCAACAAAAAAACACGAGTCTAGGCCGCCTGCTCACATGAAACCCCTATGAGAATCTGATAAGAAGGCAACTGTCAAAAGAGAAGTATGGGTGTGGGGAGTGTGGGGTAACTTATGTCAGCTGACTGCCCAACTGGTTTTGGCCGCGGGCCACGAGCTGCAGTGGAAATCTTCAGAGATACGCAAAATGCAAGCGCAGAGAAAACCATCATTGCATAAAGAAAATCCCAAATAATTAATTAAATTATTCACAAAATACACCCAAGAATATGAATATTACCAGCAATTACAAGAATTTGTTACATCCACAAATTGAACTGCTTTTTCAAGCTTTTTACTTCTCTCTCCTCCCACTCCATTCGCAGTCAGGTGCCTGTGGTTGTGCGCTTTGAATGGCAAGTGCAAACAGCTGATCTACGGTAGTCATGTGACGGCGAAAATTTTCAATAAAAATTCACTTATCACTGCGAACGGCCCTAGTCACGTTTGGCCAGCTATAATGGACCACTAATCCCACTCCAGACATTTTTCTGACAATTAGATGCTTTATAGAGCAATTGCCAGCTTAATTGCTGGGTGGGATAGGGTTTTATTGATTTTTTCCTTGTTCTGCTTCTCACCAGATTCGTACAAACTGTCATGGCGGCCCGAGATTATTTTTGCCAGCAGCAAACTCTATTTTTGAATGCATTTGTTCACTTTCTAATTGAATACAAGATACTCACTCAAACGTGGCTGGGAGATGAAGTCCCGAGATACGGCCAGGACATGTTCCTTGTGTGCTTGCTGGGCGTTCATTTTGCACAATGAATTTTCTTTCTACACCGATTCGCCTCTACCTTGAAAGTGCACAGCAAATTTCGAGCTGCAAAGAAAATATTCTACTTTAGCTCAGC
This sequence comes from Drosophila guanche, assembly GCF_900245975.1. Taxonomy (NCBI): domain Eukaryota; kingdom Metazoa; phylum Arthropoda; class Insecta; order Diptera; family Drosophilidae; genus Drosophila; species Drosophila guanche. The sequence continues at coordinate 133,472 of NW_022995749.1, forward strand.
TGCTTTGCTCTTGTTCAGTGTTATTTAAGAAACGGTTACGTTGAGGCACACATACAATTTTTCAGCTTCGAATAATACTGAGCGACACAAACGCACAATTTTGAGCCTGCGAAGTGGTTGCGAGTACGAAGAAAAATCACTCTGGAATTGGTGGACTGTGTAAATTTGTTGTGACGTCACGTGCCGTCACATGACTCTAGGGTTGTCACGTAATCGTGCTATATCGATACATCGATAGGCATATTTTCTTGATCTAATATTTTCTTTCGCTGTTTTTATTCGCCCTAAATAATAATATGGCTTATTTTGTTTGATATATCATCAACGAAACCACTTTTAAGATTTCCGGTCAAACAGAAACAATTTTCCTGTCGTTTCACGTCATCAAAACACTACTTATGAATTTACTTATCGATATACACAGTTGACAGCAAACAAATGTCGGTATTTTCATGCGATAAATGAAAGTTGTAGTTGGCGGCCACACATTATTATTTTGAAAATATTCTCAGGCTGTTATCAATGCAGAAACTAGTCAGTGCCTGCTTTAAAGCTTTCTCACCGCCACTTACAAAACTTTGTACACAAGTCCATACCACCGATTTATAAGCAGCAAGTGTTCAAATGATATAACATAACATGCCCAATTACCTTTGTTTTTTTTTTTGCTTGAGCTTTATTGCTTAATTCTTGTATTCTAAAAAATCCAATACAAATTATTAATATACTGATAATATTTATTTAATGACAATTTTTTCACCCAGACCCCAGAGTTTAAAAACCAAACTATCGATGGAACGTCGGACTCTATCGAAAGTGTCAGGCTGCTATAGATAGTAACTCGATAGCGACCAACCATCGATAGTGCTGTCGATAGTTTTCCACTGATGGGATTATTGGAAAGTTTTTTATGGAACGTTTAATTAAATTATAATAGTTGTTTATTTGGTGCACACACAAAAGCGGTTGCAAGCGCACACAGTGTAGCACCGAACACCGGACTGAGCCCGAAAACAGCAGAAATCTCTGAATTTTCTCGAAACCCATCCGCCCGCATACCGTGGCAACAAAAACAACTGCAGCGGCCAGCGAGCACACAAAGAGAGGACAGCACACAAGTCCACGCATCGCACTACGACCAACGCAAAACCCGTTTCCCGTGCGCCTCTTTATTCGATTTGCATTGCAGCACCCCCCGCTCCCCGCGGACTGTGCTGTGGCGGTATTGGTGCCACACTAAGGGGCGTCTATAGCTTCTACCGAACTCGCGAGTGAACTGCATTATGATGGTGGAGTCCGACGGTACTGCCGATGCCACTCGCCGCCTCAACGTGAAGAAACAGACACTGGACGATGCGTACGCAGTGCCCGCCAACTTCCTCGAAATCGATGTGGTCAATCCACTGACCACCATGGCGGCGGGCAAGAAGCGCTATACGGATTACGAAGTTCGAATGCGGGTGAGTAGAATGACAGAGAGGGGCGGTGGCTATCCCAAATTCGCTGAGTTTGCAAAAATTGCCCAAAACAGTAGATAACTGTTCAATGTGTGTGTGAGTGTGAGAGAGCGAGCGACCGTGATTGTGTGTGAGCTGTGTGTCCGGGTGATACGCCTATAAAGCGGAGCGATAATTATTAGTCACAATTGCAGTCCGCTGACACCGATCCGGGCCTTGAGTCATGTGGGGGGTGGAAGTGGGATAATGATTGCACTGATTGGGCTGTCAATGCGGGTGCTGTGCTCTCGAGGAACTTGTCACTAATCCCAGCTTTTCCTCTGTGTTCCCTCCCTCTTTCAGACAAACTTGCCGGTCTTCAAGGTGAAGGAATCAAGTGTGAGACGGCGCTACAGCGACTTTGAATGGCTAAGAAACGAACTGGAAAGGGATAGCAAGGTAAGCCATTGGAATCGTTCAAAGAAAAATTTTGTAATCTCTCCATCTCTCTGATTCTTTAGATTGTGGTGCCGCCACTGCCGGGTAAGGCCTGGAAGCGGCAGATGCCGTTCCGCGGTGACGAGGGCATCTTCGACGAGAGCTTCATCGAGGAGCGCCGCAAGGGCCTGGAGGCGTTCATCAACAAGATAGCCGGTCACCCGCTGGCGCAGAACGAGCGGTGTCTGCACATGTTCCTCCAGGAGAACGTCATCGACAAGAACTATGTGCCGGGCAAGATTCGCAATACATAAGGAGACGACGACAACAACAAAAACAACAGAATCAACAGCAATGCAATGAAGCAACAACTCGAACGAACAAAACCGTTACGAACTCTATTAGGGAGTAGGCCCGATCCGTGTGTATGTGTATGTGTGTGTGTGCTTAGCAAGATTAAGAAGGAACGAAGACCTGAAAGGGTGGGGAAGGGCGAGAGAAGGAGCCAAGAAGTAGAAGTAAAGGAATCTGTTTATTATTCGGCGCAAGCGGAAATGCGGTGGAAGCAGAAGGCGGAAGTGTAAGTAGACGTTACGTCGCTGCTGCTGATGCTGCTGCTGATGCTGCTGCTGCTCAGTTAATGTTGAAGCATTGGGAGTTTTTAAATGCTAAATTCAAGTTTATATGGTATACATACATTATATACAATATATATATATATATATATACATACAATACATATATTTACATAATAGTGTACATAATACATACATACCTACCACGCCCACTCGATGATTGACGACTCCTCTCTAACCCCCAAATGCAAGTCCCGTTGCCAAAAGTATTGGCAGCTCCATTCCCCCCGCTATTAACGCGGGACCCCGTCAGTGTAGTTGTGCGACATTTATAAATTATATTTGTTTATCGTCAAATTGCAGCAGTAAGAAAGCAGCAAAAGTTATAAATGTATCCTCCCTCGCCCTAAAAGAAATGGAAACCGTCAAACTATATGAAAATTATGGAATATTTTGAATCAATTTAGTGAATAATATTGTACTTCGAATCAAATTAAAATAATTAAAACAAACAAACACATTTTTGCAATCATTTTTGATAACGATTTTTAAAATCGGAAACTGTTGAGATTGCCGGCGTGGCGCGTCGCGTCAATGTGCGCAGGGCTACGCAATCGTATCAAAGCAGGCTGTGCGAGTGAGACAGATATACGGGTGCTGCTCACAATCTGCTTCACCAGCCCTGGCGACTCGTGTGTGTTTTTTGTTTTTTATTTGTTTTTGGCATGGACTCGGCGGATTCTCCCACAAAAACGCAATCTAGCGAGGATGAAAACTACAGCCTACTGTGCCAAGCCCACGAAAAATTCAACAAGTAAGCGCCCCTCATGAATTCCGCAGCCGCAGACCCGGCAAATGCATACCTGTTCCACACCCATTGCAGCACCGAGTACGACCGCTGCCTGGAGCTCCTACAGCAACTCGACACCAAGGGCGAGAGCAGCGGACCCATCCTGCGGCACAATCGGGCCGTCGTGAACTTCTACAAGAGCGGCTGCACCCAGCACGCGGCGCTGCTGCAGGAGCTGGAAGAACTGGCCACCGACGTGAAGACACCTCAGGGTATGGGCGAGGCCGGTGGCGGCCTGTCCCTGAAGCAGGGTGCCAGCGCAGCTACAGTGGCCCGGTACAACAAGGCGGTCATCTACTACCACCGTCACATGTATGGCACGGCGCTGGAGAAGCTTGCTCCTCTGGTGACCAGGCTGGAGGCCCTGGAGAAGAGCATGTCCGCGCTGGTGGCCACACTTCAGCTGCAGCTGCTGCTGGCAACCAACCAGCTGAACCGCGCCGAGGCCTTTCTGGACTACTTGCAGTACACGCTGAATCTGGTGGACAAGGCGCCAAGCAGCAGTCCCGATGAGGCCGTGCCGGCGACAGCCACAACCGCCGCGGCCACGCCCAGTACAGTGGTGGCTACCCAGGGCTCGGATGCAACTGTGGCACGCGTGACTGGGGACAGCAGTGGCAGTCTCCAGCTGTTGCAGCTGCTGACACATGTGCTAAATCGCAAGCCGGTTGTCATAACGGAGGACGGAACGCCACATTATGCGGCGCTCAAGGCGCAGCAGTACTACATCATGAAGGACTTCCAGATGGCCGCCAAGCAGCTGATGCGCATCAACAACGAGTGCACACAGGCAGGGTAAGACTTTGAAAGTGAGACCCATCCTCCAGAGCTGCAGCTAACAGCTGTCCCTTCCCTTGCAGCACGGTAACTCCCCAGCTGAGCACCTGCATTGCCAACAATATGGGCGTCATCCATCTGAGAGTGCGTCACTATGCCATAGCGGCGAAGTTCTTTCAAAACGCCTTGAACTTCGATAAGCTTCTGGCCGCGAACCTCAGGGAGAGCACGCTCCAGACGATGAGCTCGGCACACTCGTGCGAGATTCTGTACAACCTTGGCATCGCCATGCTCCATCTACGCCGTCCGAAGGAGGCCTTTCAGTGCCTGCTCGTGCCCGTCAAGCAGTTCCACAGCAATCCGCGACTCTGGTTGCGCATGGCCGAGGCCTGTATCATGGAGCACGAGGCAGTAAGTACCGGAAAACCCATCCATAAGCATGGAGATTATTTATTTGACTTTGCAGAATCTGGCAGAGGACGAACGTCAGTCGTTAGCTGGAGCTGCAACCCCGCCTTCATCCACGTCATATGCGTAAGTGCTGGCCAGAATCCTGAAAAATCTTCGACTTACTCTTCCAACTTTCCCACAGACCACAATCGGCTGGTGTGCCGGAGCCAACCCTGGAGTTTGCTGCCCTGTGCCTGCGCAGTGCTCTTACTCTGACGCTGCACCACAAGGCTAGCTTCCATATGGATTCCTCGCCGGAGGAGACACCCGAGCAGCGGGATCCCACGCAGCAGTCGTGGCGCCAGCTGCAAGACAATAATTTTTGCAATCCATCGAAACCGATTAGCCTGGAATCACTGGAAAACATGCTGGCCGCCATCTATGCGGCGCACAGCTTCGTTTCGCTGCGTCTGGGCGACCACATAACGGCCCTGGAAATGGCCGAGCAGCTTCTGCGCGGCGAGCGTCTGTCGGATGCACACAAGTAAATAGTTTCCCCTTGATTGCTGGCATCTCATAGATTACTGACAGACTTCCTGTATCCACAGATTGCTGGGCCATATGTACGCCGGCGAGGCGCTAATGCTGATGGACAAAGCCGCGGAGGCGCGCGATCATTTGGATCCGACATTTGTTAGCTCTTTGGATGCCTTCGATCTGGAGACACGCGACTGGCAACTCAAGTCGCTGGACGCTGCCCAGAATGTGGTGCGATACAACCTGGCCGTGGCCATGACTCTGCAGAACGACTATCAGCAGGCGAAAACCTTCCTCTCCACACTCACCCACTCGATTGTGAGCATCAAGGCGCGTGCGCTGCGTCGCTACATAGACCTCAAGTTGGGAGCACCAAATGCCAATGCCGTTACCGCCGGATCGCTCAGTTAGACATACAAATAAAATGTGTAAATAATAGACGGAATCGATACATGAATGGAGTGCAGATTGTAAATATAGAGAAATCAAGTCACTGACAGACAGAGTCCCGCAGAGTTTTCCTAACACGATTTCAGCGCCAATTTGTGAGGCCAAACATGAAAAATCTACCATGAATGTCTATCGCTATAAGTTACCTTAAGAGATTTAAGCAGTTTGCAATGATTTGTCGGGTGGTTCTGTTGCTTTTGTTGGCTGCTGGCAGCCTGCTAGAATTTGCCACATCGAATTCTGTGAGTGGCAGTTTGATAGATTTCCAACTCCCCTGGCTAAGCTTTATTCCTCCACCCAAGCTGAGTCTCGTTGGCATGCACAACTATCCGGTGGAGCAGCACAGGCTGACGACGAGAGATGGCTACATCCTCACCATATTCCGCATTCCATATGCCCAGCGTGAAGGCGGACGCAAGCAGGTTGCCTTCCTGCAGCATGGCATTACTGGCTCCTCCGACGATTGGCTGCTCAACGGCCCCAACAGTGGGCTGCCATTTCTGCTGGCCGATGCGGGCTTTGACGTTTGGCTGGGCAACTCTCGAGGCAATGAAAACGGACGCGCGCACAAGAAACTTGATACGATGAGGATGCGCAGACACTTGGCCAGCGTATTGCTGCCATTCCGCATCACGTGAACGTTAAGAACTGGAACCATTTGGATTATGTTTACGCCACAGACGTCGTGCAGGTCATCTACCGACAGCTAATTCAATCGATCCGTGACTACAAGGCGAGTCCCATCTGATTTGAATGCTATTTAAATATATGTCAGAAAAGTTGTATTGCTCCCTCAAAATATATATTTTCATGATTTTCAGATGCCATCGGTTTAATTTCGCCATTTGCCATTTTCCCATCCGACAAATCGTATGCAAAATAATAATAAAATAATGATTTCAATCATCATTTTCAGCACGCAAGTGGCTGAGGAAAGTTAAGCAAACTCTGCGGGTAGCCCAAGGCGTAACAAGTAACAGCGCCTCCCTCCCATTCAGCCACTGTGGTCCGGCCTGTGCCTGACCGTTGGCCGTTGGCCCTTTGCCACCCTGCCACACACAGTAATGGCCATTTTGCATGCGTGCCCCAGGTGGACTACCCTTAGGGGGTTGGGTAGCTATAGCAACTTTGGCAAACAATGAGGGATACGCTGTGGGCCCACTCCCGACCCGACACAGTCGACTTGTTTACTTGGCTACCTCCTTGGCTGCAACTGCAATCGATGTGCGGCAGAGGTTTCAGTTCCCATTTGAATTTCGGCAGCGTAAGTCCCACGGATAACTACATAGATCATGTGCTTCCTCTCGGTGCTCGTGTTGGTGGTCCTAATGGACTTTGGGAGCTGCTCTCTGTCGAGCATAATGCCGCCAGCGTCGCCAGTGCCGGTGCCCACGCCCCACACTTTTCGATTCCAGAAACCGCAGCAGTGCCTCAAGCATGAGTTCTACAACCTCAACTACTTTGACTGTGTGCCATGCAACGAGGCTGGAGACACAGGAAAACTGCAGCCAGACAGTGAGTATTCTGACTATTGATCAAACAGCAAGAACCCTCGCAGGGAGACATGGAGTATGGGGGCTTGAATTGGTGTCATGTGGAGAGGGCAGGTTGCAACCCACTTTGAATAATTTATACTTCCCCTCAGAATTCTCCTGCAAGTGCCCGGCCGGACATTTATCCATCTATGAGCGTGGCAAGACCTGGCCAACCTGTGACGAGATATGCTCCTCAGCGCCAGACCGCAGCGAGAACTGCACAACGATGTGGCTGCCACAGCCCAAGCCTGCCACGCGCTGCAGCATGCAGTACCTCAATGCGACCTCGGTCTTTGCCAGCCAATTGCCAGTTCATCCGCTGATCTCTGGCATCATTCTGACCAAAACGAATCCGGCGAGCAACAGCAGCGACTGCCAGAGCTGCGATCAGACATACAACTTCCACTATCAGGACTACTGCCTGGCCGATGGCCTGCTGCGCCCCTACCTCCACTACAATGCCTTCTGGCAGTCCACAACCAGCGGGCGGCAGAGCCCGAATGGAGCCACCGCCACCCACTTTGGTGACCTCAAGTTCGTGGCCTTCTTCTGCCTGACATTGAGGAACGACACTGCCTGCCAGCAGTTGGCCAATCTGTGCGTGCTCTCGCACTACTCCCTGGAGAAGCATTCGCCCTGCAGCGCCTTTCTGCTCACGCAGGTCTCGGATGTCGTGATGAAGTATGCCCATTCCGGGGAGCAGGTGCGCTCGCTGCAGCCGTTCCTCTTCTATAAAAAGGGCAAGACCACCAAGGATCTGCTCTCGAAGACCCTCCAGCTGGCGGACCGCAAGCAGCTGCAGCTTTTCAGCACCAGCTTTGGGCTGGAGGGCAGATTGAAACGCTGGGGACCGTTCACACTGGACAAAGTTAATCTGTGCCCACAGCCGGCTCCGTCTCTGCGGCTCGCCCAACCCCAAGGCGAGGCGGAGGTCTCTTGTCAACTCTCTGTGGAGCGGCTCATAGATTTGGCCAGTCAGCAGGCCAACGATAATTATCTCACGCTCTTCCTCAACTTTAGCAGCAACTGGCAGTTCCTGCTCCACCAGCTGCCCGTGCTCATCGAGACCCTGACGCCAGAGAACCAAGTGAGCTTTGTGCCATGTTAGAGTGAGTTTTTATTTTCATTTTTGCCATGCAGCGCCCGCAGCAGGAGGAGTGGCAGCTGGTGAAACGATTCCAACTTATTGCCGCCTTGCCCAGGGACACTCGCCATCATCAGACTGTGCCACACTACGAGGATGGTCACAAGCTGCAAGTTTATCGCTCGCTGCGCTACGTTGAGGATCTGGAACTGCACTACACGCTGGACGAGAAGCATAAAGATCGTGTGGGATTGCCTCTCATTCGTCTCCGCTATCGCCACATCGAGTTGACGGGCAATGCCTCGCTCTCCGAGTCCCATCCATTCCGGCTGCGGGTTACCTACCAGAAAACAGCACGCGGCTGGTATTGGCTCATCATGGAAGTGGCGCTCCCGCTGCTCCTTTTGTTGGCCTTCACGGCGGCTGCCTTTCGCTTGCAGAACCTGCGGCGCAGGCGCCATGCGGAGCTCTGTCAGACCAGCAGCCTGTTGGAGTTACTGCTTCAACTAGCCAGCAATGTGGCATATGCCCTTTTGGCCACTGCCCTGCTGCTGCTGGCCCTAAACGCCTCCAGCCCCCACCTGCTCAGGCCTCTGATCTATGCCGCCTGCCTGCTGCAGCTGATTTTCCTGGGTGTGCACCTGTGGCGTTCCAGTCAGCTCGAGCTCTTCCTCATCGACTGGGAGCGACCGCGTAGCAGCTGCGAGGGTCAGCGCCTCAACCTAGACAGCTCCTCGCTCTGCTCCAGCGTGCGCACCTATGTGGCCGAGAGCAGTGTGTCCGCCTGGCGCATTCTCTTCACGGCCAATGCCTGGATACGCCTCAGTGTGGCCCAAAAATACTCCACCCTGGGACAGGTTTTCATGCTCGTGGCAGTGTACCAGTTCCTGGAGCATCACACACATGGCGATGTGGCTCTGCGCTGTGCGCTGATCTCGGGCAGCTACATAGTCACGTATCTACTACAGCTAATGGGACATCGTCTGCTCATCAACAATCCGCTGCAAAAGTTCATTGATCTGTGCAGCTTGGCAAACATTTCACTGTTCTCGCTGCTGGAGCCTGGCTTTGGTTACTACATCCATGGCAGGTCGCCGCATGGCTTTGCGGACACGGACATGTCTTCCATGATACTGCAGCTGCAGAAGACACAGAACATGTCCGGGCGTCGTGGCCTGCTCATGGACTCTGACAAGCAGGCCTACATCATACTGCCGCCACGAAATTTGCAGTAAGTTGAGAGAGAACTTAAACAGGATCAAATTTATTGTATCCATCCTTGACAGCATCTACTTGGAGCGCCTGCTGCTGCCGTTTCAGCGCAGTGTCACTGGCAGCCTGTCTCAGACTCTGCTCTATCAGAAGGACATCATACCCAGCATCGATGGACAGATAGAGCGCACATCCATAGCCTATGCGAGCGTGAATCGTTTCTTTTGCGCCTTCATTGATCATGTAAGAGCCAGTCCATCCAAGCCTTAGAGGATACCCCTATCCAGCTTGGTTCTCTCTTCTCTTGCAGGCCATCAAGGACATGGACTACATCATCAAGGAAAAAACGCTGCTGGAAAAGTTATTCAACTGCGAAATCGACAACTACATTACGGAGAGTGGGTTGCCTTTAAATATATTCTAATTTGAATATATCTTACATTTTCTTTTCGATTTTTCCCATTGCAGACAAGGGCACCTTCTACATTGACGACTCGCTCAGCTTCGCTCGTGTCCTGCTGTTGGGCAACCATTTGAATATCTTTGTGCTGGAGATCCTACTGCTGTTAACCATCTTCCTGATGACTTCCAATCTGCTGATTGCTGGCGCTCTAGCTTGTGTTTTCAATATGGTATGATCAGCATTAAGTAATTTGTATTATTTATTTATTTTTATTTAATTTCAGCTGCTGCGCCACATCTTCCGCGTTTGGGTGCGTCGCAATGTCTCCCGCAAGACACTCATCGATGAGCGTTTCCTGTTGTAGCCCCAGTCGGAGGAGCAGCATCTGCGTGAGGATGGATTTTTTGCCATCTAGAAACGGCGGCTAAATGTTTTTTGTTTACATTTGTTTTGTTTTATTTTATAATCCACTCGATAGTAAGTAGTAGTACACATCCATATACAGTGATTAAACGTTAGTTATCGTTACCATAAAACTTATGTATCTAAAACAAATAAAATAATTTCCATAGTTTCTTTCACAATACGCAAACATACACATGCATACATACAAACACATACGCACAATCTATGTAGATCATACCATTCCTTTTGCTCGCTTTACATAAGTATGATTGGATTTGATTTGATTCATTTTCTTATGTTGTGTTATAGGATTTATAATTTCATGCTTATTGTTTACTATGTGGCATCGATAGGAGTAGCAGCCATATCATATTATATTTATCATCTAGTTTAAGTATATAAATCTTTCTGTTTTGTGTGTGTGTGTGTGTGTGTCTCTGGCAATTGAAAACGTTTACGAAAATATTGATCATAGGGGACAGTTTTGAGGTGTTTTAGTTTAGTTTACCCTCTGACTTTCTGACTTTATTTGAAAACATGTTTTATGTTTTGGATCTATTTGTGATCTGATCTATATATGTACATCACGGGCGAGAGGTATCATTTTGCGTGTGTGTGTGTGTGTGTGTGTGTGTGTGTGTGTGGTGCAGTGCATTGCGTAGTTGTGTTTCCGTCTATGATCGATCCATAGTTATTAGAACTACTTTAATCGTACTTGCTAAAACGTCAAACGTACAACATTCAAACATCTATTTACTGTTGCCTATGCGGTAATTAAGGGATTTGATTTATTTGCGAAACTTGGCCAGAATGCAGCCAAACTTATTTACGAGTGTCTTCTTATAGGGTATACAGAATGTATGATGTTCTTAGGGCTTGCGACATTAGATCCTACTGATGTATGGGTTATCAATGGACATCAAACATGCACTTATCAAATTCGAAATGATGTAGATGTGCTTCATATGAGTTAATAACATAATTATAATGATGATAATAATTATAGTAAATATAGTAATTGTTAGTAAATAATTTGTTAATTTGTTCATCTTATTGTTTTTTTCGCTATCACAAAAGTAAATACACTCCAACAGAGATATTAATGCAGAAATTGGTATGCGGTTTTCGGGTCGTCTATCAAATCTATCAAATAAAGATGAAAGATGATAATGTTTTCACTCTAAATTGGAACTTTATATCTAGGTTTAATCTCTTACACAAGGGTATACATATTTCGATCATCATTTCCTTTTTAAATTAAAATGTTATGTATATTCAACACTTAGATTGTATTTATTTAATGATGTACCTAATCATGTCAATGGAGAGACGGAGTTTACATACATTCAACCATTTCCTTTGAACGTCAAAATAAAATCATATCAAATGACTTGGCGTCGGTTATTTACAGATGCGATTTAACACTAGACATTTATGTGGGAACACCTACATATTTCGGTTTTGTTCGCTAGAGAGCTTAGAAGTGCCAACGTGTATCTCAAGTTTCAGGGTGGAAGCGAACGGCTATACAGTGAAGACTACGGATTGAGTAGAGTACGGTGGTGTTGGGTAAACGAACTGAATAAGTTCATGTTAATCATTCCTTTGAGTTCGATCTGTTAACGATGTTTACCCAACACTAGAGTACGGTGGATATGTAGCTTTGTGACATTTTTAAAGTCCAAAAGCGGCTGCATACGCATGCAGAAGCTGGAGCACATAGTCGGCACTCTCCTGTATGACGGTGCTGCCCAGACCTTGCGATCGCTGCAGCATATCGAAATCCAGCTCCGTCTCCATGTCAAAAGTTGTATTCTGTTGTTGCTGCTGCTGTTGCTGACCTGCCTGTCCTATTCCTAAATGCTGCGCCGTCGGCCCCGGCTGCTGCTCGTCAATGCCCTTTTGACCGGGCAAAAGTTCGTCCTATTCGTGCAGAGTCCTTCGTGGCCGTTTGGCCGGCAAGCAGGCACCATCATTGTCACCCAACGAGGCCGAGCCGCAGCTTTTGCGCCCATTCTCGATGGGTGATGGCGAACCAGCCGCAATGCCCGCCGCCGCTAGCAGAGCGGGCGAACTGGAGGCGCTGCCGCCCTTGCCAGACACCTTGCCCTCGAAATTGGGCAGCCATTTGGCCAGTTGCTCCTCAAAGAAATTCTCCAAGTATTTGGCATTGGTGTACGTTTTCGTGTCCTCCTAGCGGGAAACGCGCGATCATTAGTTGTCATTCGTATAACAGACTGTACAGACGATAACACTCACCTGATAGAACAGATATGTGTTGGAGAATATTAAACGCACATCGGTCACAAAGCCAGCAATATCTTTGTAATGATTGGGGCTGGAGGGATCCAAACGCGTGCGTATCACATCCAGGGACATGGGACTGCAGATTAAGATCACATTCAAATCAGTTAAGTGGGGACAAGCCAAAGCCATCTCAAACTATACCTGGACACAATCTCGTAGTAGGAAGTGTTGGCCGGTGACTCCGGTTCACGGAAGTTGAGACTCTGCTCATACTGACAGTACAGCTCCAGGCAAATGCGCTGCAATATCCTCAGCTCCAGGCTGCTCAGCTCACCCGGATGGGATGTCTTGTCGGTGGTGGTGCCGGTGCCGTCGTTCTTGGTCAGCTCCTTGAGATTAACGCACAGCAGACACTGCCAGCTCTCGCTCTCGTCTGGCAGCGAACTGATGGCGGGTATGTGACAGTTCTGATGGAAAACCTTGGGGCATTTGTCGCAGCACATTAGCTCGCCGCCATCCAGGCAAACGGCGCACCAATCCTCATTGGGGTCATCTTTTTGTTCGTTTTTATTATTAACTGATATTATTAGTTTTTTATATTTTTATAATGTTTAAAGGGGGTTGGAGTGGGAGTGTGTAATGTGTGTGTGGGTGTGTGTGGGTGTTTTTGTTTTGTTTATTGTTTGATTCAATTGTTAGTAATTTATTGTTCGCGTTTCAATCATTCATTTGTTGTTTTATTTTTTGGAAGTAGAAATAAAGAGAGCAAAAGTTATATGAGAATTTGTAGAATTAGAATTTTCATTTTGATCAACCAACAAGCAAGCACTGAAAGAACCCCATAAAAAAACAACACAGCAAATAATCCATATGAAAAGACAAGAACACCCATACACCATGAAAAGTAAATGACTTATTTAATTTAAATACAAAACATTCATAAGTTGGAATTGTTGTGTCTCTCTCACCTTCTTGCGTGTTTGACAGATCCGTGGAGCTGTGCACCTGCGGCGAGGTGGTCTTTGTACGGCCCTCGGGCAACACTTGCACCCCATTAGAGTCCAGCTTGGCAATGGTTGCTATCAGATCGTTGATGGAGTCATCGCGCACCTTGTCAATGGGCTCGGTAAAGTCCTTGGTGTTCTGCAAACACAAACCACACAAAGATCTGTCAGTAAATACATTTTTGTATGTCATAACTGCGACTCACCTCATGAGTGCTGGGACTGGGTGTCTTTGGATTTGTCGAGGTGACATTGGAGAGTATTGAGACGGAGGGGCCAAGCCCTAGGGCGGCAGCATTTAGCTGCGCATTAATCGACGAGCCATTGCCTAGGCCCGGCATACCACCCGGGACACCCAATCCCAAGCTGGGCGGTGTACTGTTCTTGAGCGTGTTGGGCGATTTCAAAGATATTTTAAAATTTTCCGATGTCTGGCGGCCATTGGCAAACGGCAAAAGGGGACCCTGCTGAGAACACACTGAAAGGTAAACGGGAAATTAATGTAAAACTCTGCGGATGCCTGGGCTCTGAGTTCCAGTGCTCGTGGATGACTCACTGCTCGACTGCTGCGCGGATTGCGGTATGTGCCACTTCGCCAGGCTGTGCATGCCGCCGCCTAACTGAGGCGACGTTTGCGGTGGGCCGGTATTAAAGCCAGCCTGGCTCCCATGAAACCCCAACGACTGCAAATAGAAAAGCAAAAAATGTCAGTCTCAGTCCTTGCATGTTACTCTTTCAGACATACATTCTGCATGGGATTTTGCATCATTTGTGGGCGCTGCAGTGCCCCGGGAGACGGTATCTGTCCGCCTCCACCACCTGCCCCGGCCATGGCAGCTACGGCCGCCTGCTGGGCATGGCTCGCCATGCGCTGGTACTGCGACTGAAAGCGTGCTGCATTGCTGCTCATGAAGTTGTTGTCCCTGGGCCCGCCGCCTGGTCCTCCGCCACCGCCCTGTGAGAAACCCTGCTGGCCGCCCATGAAATGCGGTCTCATCTGCGGTCCCCCCATCTGTTGATGGGCTGGCGAGGGACCGCCCTGCGGTCCACCCGGATAGCTGGGCGGACCATTGAAACCCATGTGCCCGGCATTGGGACTCTGGGCTGCCTGATTGTTCAACAGACCTCGCAGGCTGATGTCTGCAAAAGTAAAATTAACGAAATAAGTTTCTCTCTCACTCTCTGAATGTGCATTCGAAACACTTACCCATATTCTGCGGATGTGTGGAGGAGCTTACATGTGGCTGGCCGTGTCGTTGCATGCCCACTGGTGGCATACCTGCAAAGCGTACTGCAAATAAATTGCAAAAATAATAAAATTAGGGTGACTTAGATACAAAAAAAATGGAGGTGATCGTAAGAATAATTTTTATTTTGTATTAAAAGTATATAGAAAAAAAATTGTTCTTATTGTCATCTTCTAATTTATCAAAAATTATTAGTTTTTTAATTTTTGTAATTATTTTAATTTTTTGATTAAAATTTATATATTTTTTAACTATTTTTATAACTTTAAATATATTTTTTTTAACTTCTTATTTATCGAATAATTTTTAGTTTTTAATTTTTTTTAATTATTTTAATTTTTTGATTAAAATGTATATATTTTTAAACCATTTTTATAAATCTGAATTTTTTATTTTTTAAACTTAAAAGCAATAGTTTTGATCTTTGGTAAAAAATAAAAAATTAAAATCATTTCCTACCCTTACCTGGTCCATCGCCCGGAAAGGAACGACTCATTGCAGAGAGATTGTTGAACTGCTGCTGGGCCGCAGCAGTGCTGTACATGGGAGGACCGTTCTGTGGCCCAAAGTTAACGGGTGGCCCGTTGGGCGAAAGGCCAGCTGACATGCCCGGCGGCAGGCCTGGACGCAATGGCGGTGCCATATTCGGGCTGGGCGGCTGTCGCGGCGGTGGTTGGGGCGTGCCATTTGGAGAGGCTGTCGGCGGATACGGCTTGCCATCGACAATGATGATGCCCAGCTGTGAGATGACTTTCTGCAGATCGGACACCTGATTGAGCTGCACTTGGATGCGCACGGGTATCTCTGGATTGGGTATGTCAGCCCGCTGGCACTTGAGCTTCTGCAGATGCCGCACCAGCGACTTTTTACTGGAGAGTATCGCGAAATCGCTGCCCTTGTCGAGGGCATTCTGCATGAACTCGATGCAGTGATCCGTGTTGTCGGAGAGAAGCTGCAGCGTCTCCTTTTTCTCCACGAGCACCTTCAGTTTGCTGTCGCAGACTTCGTTGAGGCGCATGATCAGCTGCTTGCCGCGCGTATTGACCGTGTTGGTGATCTTCACCGCCATGGCGGTGATCTCCTTTATGAGGTCCTTCTTCTTGTCGTGTATCAGCTGCTGACGATCGTCGATCACCTTGGTGGCCGACGAAAGCAGAAAACGCTTGTAGTTAATCTCAGAAACGAGCGTGGAGAGAGCTTGCCGCGACTCTGTGGCAATTTCGTGGGCGAACTTGTACTTGTGATCCCGATGATCGCTCAGCTGGCAGTCGCGGCAGGTGAGCTTGTCACAGGTCTCGCAGAAGAGTGAGAGCTTCTCCTGTGTATGCAGCTGGCACATGTGCAGCTTATCGACGCCGGACGTGCCGGCGAGCTGTTCGTTATTGGCCTCGTCCTTTGGCTTGATTGTGTGGTCCTTGGTGATTTTGAGACGCTGATGGGCCTGCACACAACTGTCGCATATGTACTCCGAGCAGTCCACGCACCACGACGTGGCCGCTGCTCCGTCCGAGCAGCTGCTGCACTGTACAATGGCCGGGGCGCTCTTCTGTCCGAGATCCGAGCCGCTGCCATCGCCGCTCTCGCCAGCGGCACACTGTTCGATCAGGAACTGATTATCCACAATTAACTCGTTCTGTGAGCCAGTATCGCACACCGGACAGTGTATCAGTGGCGGAAGGGAGCGGTCCAGCTCCGAGAACTTTGTGTTCACGCACTGGGAGCAGGCCACATGGAGGCACTCCAGCAGCTTGGGACGGTCATTGGAACCCAGCAGCTGTGCACAGTAGACGCACTTGAACAGCGCGAACTTGGCCGAGGCTGACGAGTTGGACTCCGACTGCAACAAGGAAGAGGAGAAAGCACTGGATTAGCACACCCCTTCGTAATGTTATCTCTTTAGTGGTCTAAAGGCTAAACTCCTCTTTCGATAACCTCTAATCAGGATCATGTCTACCTATAGCGCAATCGGGAACTATAAAATTCCAGATCTTTCAAGGACAGCACTTTCGCTGGGTGGAGTGGTCTTATCTTATCTTTTCTTTTCTAATATTATCTAATCTAGTCGCTTTCCATTTAGATAGGACAGGTATTGTCAGTATATTTATCAGGCTAATAATATTTAATTAAAAACGAGAAGGGACGTGTGAGACGCGTTCTAACGCGTCACAACTTTTATACCCGGCACTCAGTACAACATCTGCACCTTAGCGGTGTTTTGTCAAATTTTACATTTTTTCTTCATCTGTCATCTGCATCAACAACACTACTCACACCAACACGCTCCTTTAGCTCGCCGCCCTTCCCTAGACCCGCACACTTCAGAGTCGTGACAGAGGCAGCGCCCGCACACAAAAAAAAAACACAAATATAAGCTGCGGGACGGGGTGGGTTAAAAGTCGGTAGAGGCATCGGCAGTGGGAGGGCAGAGGCAGGGGCCGAGTGAAGCAGAAGCAGAGTGTGAATGAGAGAATGTAAAAAGAGCAACAAAAGCTGCGGGACAGGGTGGGTTTAGCCACTGGAAATTAATTTCTCCATTGTGGCTATAATAATGATCCGATCGGATCCCAATTTGGTGATCTGATAGATATGGCCATTTCCTACGGAATGGCGTTTTTAGTTTTCTTTTATCTTCAAAACTGTAGATTGATGGAGGTTTGGGTATGATCAAGAATATATATACTTTATGGGGTCGGAAACGCTTCCTTCTGTGCGTTACATACAACCGTTATTCACACAAATACAATATACCCTATTTACTCTTCGAGTACCGGGTATAAAAATCCCAGAACGACCTCTATTAGGTCTCGCGATAAGGGAGTTCCGGCTGTATGACCTTGACTTTATTTAACTAATTTTGAGAAACTTACAGCAGAAGGAAACGGATAAACATAGAAGTGCTGGGGCTTAGTTGCAGCTTTACTGTAGCAAACATTCCAATTTAAGAAATTTTCATCAACCAAGAATACATTAAAATTGGACTAAAAAGTGTATATAAAACGGACTTGGCCTATCTCTGGCTTATCTGCACAAAATCTCAACCTTTATGACCGGAAATTACATTTAGTTAAGTTTGGGGGCGAGGGATCATCTCACAATCTCCGCTTGCCCACAGCATTGCATTGCCCATGCAATTCTGTATACACTCAGAGAAAATGGAATTAACTTTGATATAAACAGAAAATGTGTTAACAAATCGTTTCAATAAGGCTCATCTTTAATCTACACAAACATAAAACACTTAAAAATGAATATAAAGTATTTCATTTGTGGGGAAATCAACTCCCATTTACACTTTCAATCTCTCTCATCAAATCTATTTATAGTATACATTTTATACCAATAGACAATTTTAGATTGAAGTGTAAATATTAATACATATGTCACAGCTTTTTTCTCTGGGTGTAATTAATCGCAGTTGCTCCTTCTCTAGTGAGGGAAATAAATAGTGCTTCAAGCTTGTGTCTGGCATCCGCAGAGAGCTTTGGGGCAGAGAGAGTCTCTGTCTCCTTCACTCTGTGGATGCTGCCTGCTGGTGCCAGCGTCCCCCCATTTCTGCCACCGAGTAGTGACTGTCCCAAAGCGAAGATTGATTAGTTTTATCTCGAGTTGGAACACATAAATCCAATTGATTGATTATGTTTGCTGCTCGATAAAGATTGTTGCATTGGTATGCGAGTGTTTTACATGCAGCCATCGCTGCTGCTGCTGCTGTTGCTGGCCTGGCCCTCTTCCTCTCTCGCTCTCGTCCCTTTTCTCCCTCTTTGTGTCGGTGCATCCAAACGGAAGCGCCACGGACATTGATGAATGCCCCGCGAGAGACGAAAGCTAGGGACAGGCAACAGGACCTGGACACTCGTAGGGAGAACTGAAACTACAACGAACTGGGAGTGGGAAATAGGGGATCCACATCTCTGTAGTTGATCCGGCCGATCCATCTTCCATTTAATGCTTCTGACGTTCAAAAGAAAGTTTCATCTTAGTTTTCTCCAGAGGCCAACTGACCTGTTCCCGTTCCCGCTGCTGCTCTCACTCTTTCTCTATTTCTCTACTTTCGAAATGCCTCATAAATCATACAGCAAACATCCATTTCGTACATACACATGTACTGACTATATAGGGAGCTTGCCATACACATAAGAGCATACATATCTAGCAGACAATGGTGGGACGGAGCCACGGGTGGGTGCTCGGAAGGCTACGTCCCACTTGAAAGCCATTTATCATAATATATTTTACCCTTGCCTCCCTCGGGGGTCGGGTTTCCCCCTCCCCAAAGATTGAATGGCATTTTGCTGATGATGGCCGCCTCCAAACCGGGATCGTGTTCGGTTTCGCCTCGTTTTCAGCTCGGCTTGGCTCGGTTGGCCTCGGCTAGGCTCGGCTTTATGTGGTTCGGCTTTCGATCGTTGAGGTTCGGTTTGATTCGGTTCGAGATTCTCTCTTGCGGACACTTGCCTCTCTTTGGAACTACGGCGGGGCCTTGGCCTGAGGCATGCCATTAAAATTTGTGGCGAAAAACCAGCTGCTACCCCCATGCTTTCAATCACTCTTTCGAAATGGAATGACTCGACGCAACGGAATGGATGGGATGCCGCCATGACATGCCAAGCGATGGAAGCGGGTAGAAAACTCGTTTTCTCGGCCCGCACCTTTACTATACTTGTATTTATTATATGTATCTGTATGTACACTTCAACTTATGTACAACACGGATATACAGGCATTTAATATACATATGTACATGTGTATGTACGGGTATGTGGCACAGTATGTACGGGTATGTGGCACAGTGTGGCACAAACATGTGCTAAGAATTTTAAGCATTCTTTTCTGCAAGTAATTCAAATTAATAGATTTTTCAATCTTTCGAGTCAGTCAAAAGGAAAATGAAGTCGTTCCAGGCCGCAAAAGCTGCAAAAGCTTTTAAATCCCTTAAGCAACAATCAGGTCTCAGATCTCAGCTCTGGGTTTGTTGCGGATGTAATTGCCTTAAATTTCGTTTCAACGGCATTACCATTAAAGCTCTGATCTGCCAGCTAATCTTACAATAATTAGCACTCTTTGGAACATTTTCATTTTTTTATAGAACGTACATTTGTGTTTGCCAGGACCAGGACAGTCCTAGGACCTATTCAATATTCGATTACTTTTTTTAATTCATAACAATTAAACAAAAATAAATAGAAATAAATAAATATTTAAAAGAATGTGAACTTTTTTTTCAATGGGCTTAAGCCAGGTCTCTAATTAGCATTTCATATTTGATTTTCAAATTAAAAAGCTTAATAATGAACTTTGAAAGTCTAAAGTACAGCAACTAGTTTTTTTTATTGAATAATTAATTTCTTTTTCCATACCGCGAAAGAATACAAATTTGATTTTATTTTCTTGTTGGCTTCTCAGAAACGAATGCTATAGTCAAAAGACTAGAAAACAAATTGTTTAAAACTCCTATGTCTCTTGTAAAACAAAAGGAGTTCGAAACTGTATCTATAAATTGAGTTATAACGGGTATCTGTTATTCTCCTATAATTCTATTCCCATTACAATCTCCACATAACGTTAGTTTGGCACGCATGCCACACGTGCAGACGAGTACGGAGGCTCTAAAAAAAAGTTCAACGCAAAAAGAGCTCTAAATCAAATTCAATTAGAAAACTTTGAAAGGATACCTCAGCAGCAGCAGTGCAAAACTTGTCAGGGAGCTGTCGCCTAAAAAGCTTCGGGTAGACAGGAAGCACTAGAAATGGATATTGATGGAATTATGGAACGGCGGGAGACATGACAACGGCTAACTGAGTGCATTTATGATTGATGTAATTTTGATGAAAATAAATTCTGAAACACAAAGTTTTAAGCCCCTATCCACTGCACTCCACTGTCTGTCGCATAATAAAATGCCTTTAAAATGTTTTACCTTAAATACAAATTTTAAAAGTATTTATGGGGAGTTGAGTGTTTTGCGAAAAAGTTTTAGTCTCGTTAGTCTAATAAAAAAACTTTCGTTGCTCAAATTAAATGAAAGAAGTTGTATAACTACGTGTCTAGAAATGTTGCACTCCTCCACACACACACACACACACTGCATATATCTGTCCCCTTTTTCTAGACCGTACTCTCTTTCCACTTTCTCTTTTGGCACTAACAACTTTCAGACACATTTCACATTCGAAATCCATTTTCTGAGGCACCCCCAGACATAATTCCATTAATTTTGTATATTCCAATGATGTGTTCCCCCAAGCCCACAAAAAAACGGGTGCAGCCGTTAAGCCCTCTCAGGGAGCGTTGCACACACATTGCGTCTCCCCCAAAATCATCATTGCGAGCGACAATTAAATACAAGAGTCTATGGAAAATCTCATCTTAGCTTAGGCAGATTGCAGTGTGACTTAAATTTAAAGAGCTCAGCAAATGTTCCCGGCTGCTAACCAGTGCAAGAGAATGACCGAGAAACCAAAAGATTAGTCCTTGATTAGAAACGATTTTAAGTTGAATTTAAACCCGTTTCGACTTCATAATATTCGCAGAATTCTTAACTATGTGAAAGGCAAAAATGTTCAACATTTACATTTGAATATTTTATGCCTTTTCCTAAATACAGACACAGAATCAGTAAATACTGAAATACAGATAACTGGCATTCCCATTTCTCTTTATCTCCTGTTCAGTTTATTACTCTCTTTTGTTTGCGGTGAAATGTTGAAGTTTAATCAGCAGCAAGACCTTTGAGGGGTAGAATCGGCGACCCCCCGATTGGGCTGACTGAAAAAACTTCCCTTCTATGCATTCTCCCGTGATTTTCTCAGCTTACAGTTTCGAAAGCCAATTATTGGTAGTTCCAGACGCCTGATAAAAGGTTTTTCTCGTCCTTAAGTCTTAATTCAATTTCATTTAAATGCAATTTCGGAAAAGTTTGGAGATATTCTGCTTTTCACCTGGAACATTCTGGACTTGCGAGCGAAGGTTGGTGGGGGGTGTGGGGCAGCCAGCAGTTTCCTGCATTCCTGTTGCATTGTTCTGGGGCCCCCTGCCCCGACAAACATATGTGTCTGCCTCTGCTCCATCAAGCACAGAGAACCGCCCGCTGTCCGTTGGCCATAAATCAGTGCAATATGAGGCATGCATCATGTGGCACAGCGTGCCACACATGTCTGTGTGCGTCAGATATCCGTCGGCACAGCAGGTCGGCCATTTCTGCTTCTGAAGCCTGAGCGATGCTGGTGGTCCTGTACAGCCCTGTCCGGTCTCTTTCGGGTTTCTTCGTATTTCAGGATGTAGAATATAGGATGTGTTGGGCCCTGGCAGGGCGCAGGACACAACAGCGTTCGTTTTGTTGATTGTTGCTCCTACATCAATTTGGTTTATTTGGCAAATTCTCAACACAAATGACATAAATCAGATGACAGACAGACACACCCACATGTATGCAAGTGCCCCAGCCCCATGAAGCCTTTGATTCAACAAAAGCTGCAAATTAATTACATTTAGAATTTCTGCCGGGGACAGGATTTCATCATATTGCATCAAGTCCTCCATTCGCCGCCTCCCCACTGACCAGACAGACAGAGACTCAAAATTCAACATCATTCCATTCCACCCACAACACAATAATCGGACGTGACAATGTAATCCAATCCTCCTTCTCTTATTTTTTGAACAGAAAGTGCAAAACTTCAAATGAAAATGTTTCAGAGCAGAGAATATTCAAATGAAAATGTTTGAATTCTTTAAGAATATACTATAAATTATTGAACGATTTAATGATTTTGTGTGTTGAAAATTAATTTTGTACAGTTTCCAGATTGTGCGCCAGGCGTATCATCATCCATTCGGTACGCCCCACGGTTCAGTAAGACTTTTTTTTTTTTTAAATAATCAAATTGGAAACGCTTTCCCAGATATGCATGCTCGCATGAAATATGTTTCGAGAATCTTCAGGGCAATATAAATAATAATACTCGTAGATAAAGAAACGATAGCGGCCATTTTTACGATTATTTTGTTCAGATACGATAGCGATATTATTTATTATTAATGGAATAGGGAAAGTCCACGGATCGAATGCATGAATCATGGAAAATGAGTATTAATCATTCCGCAGAAGTGGCACTTGTGCTGCTCCCCTAACACCTGAAACATCAAAGTCAAAGTTTCCCCCCCTCACGCAACCTCTTAAACATCAGAAACCTCGCATATATATAGAAGATTTATATGCATCCTACAAGGGAGTGCATTTTTTTTGCTCTTGAAATATTTATGAGGCTTGCAATAAACTAAAATTTCAAAGACACAAACGCTCTGCAAAATGGCGAACATAAATTGCATGTATAAAAAAAGAGAGCGGCAGGGAGCGATGGAGCGTTCATAATACATCGTATATTTTATACTCCCCATATAATAAAGGCAGAAAACTTGATTGTACCTGAGACTTACGAATGAAGAGGAGGCAGGAGGTTGCTTTAAGGCTAAGGCTAAAAGTTTTTGCGCGATTTATGCGAGATGCCAAGGGCACAAGGTGCAGCAGCACCTGATAAATATTAATGCTGTAGCATGGGGCATGGAACAAACCCAATTCAACAACATCAATACGAAATAGAATTGTAAATATTCAAGCAAACGCAAGCAAAAAGAGAATTTCAAATCGAGGCAAACGCACTCCAAATCTAAATCGTATCTATTACCAATGGAAACCAGAAACGAAGGGAAGGAAACGAACGCCATTTTGGGCCATTGGCCATTCCGTTTAATCGTGGACACATCCGGCGAGCAAACGTTGCTGCAATTTCCGTTCAAGAGCAGGAGCCAGAGTGCCCTCCAGGCATCATCACCACGTAATGGACGTACCCTAATGACCAGACATTACATTTCATAACGCAAGTTAAGCTAACCAAAATAAAAATATAAATGATGCCATAAAAAGTTAAAAAGTATCCATTTGACTGCGGGATTAATGCAGATGAACGCAAATACCAAAACACACACAGACACACATGATTCCCATTTAAAGTATATAATATATCCACAAAAATTCCGAGTAGCCGAAATACCAAGTAAAACTCAAGTGAAATTTCAAGTGCTTAAGTGTTCTTTTTTGAGTATTCCAAGAACTAATGGATTCCAGCAAGGATAGCATATTTTCTGTTTGAAATAAAAACATTGGTTTAACTTTGAGGTCTCCCAATTAATGGTTCGTTTATGACAGCAGTAGATACACACACAGAGACTCCCACAGAATTGTATATACAACTTCAGTTGTATGTATCCTTTGCTCACCAATTTATGGCAGTCGTAAAGATTTAATTGTATGGAAATCGTAAATGGCACGGAAAGAATCAACAAGGAAAAAAGTTTGCTTTTGCTTTTGCATTTACTTTATGAGAAAATCGATGGAACCCATTAAAAGTAGGTTGCCAAAAATGCTGCAGGAGTAGTACTGGTACTTGCATGCACGTAAATAAAATAGAATATTCACACAGTATATGCCATCATTTGCTATCATTATGGACTCCATAATGGCAAACGAAAAATTACACACGAAGGAGCAGTGCTCCTACTCATGAGGTGATTCATTTGCCACTGCAATAACAACCAACAAGACTTGTGGGGGGGAACTTTTTCAAGTATGTATAACCAATCGTAAAGTTCGAAGGCAGACGTGCTCAACAATGTCACTGTACTACCGGAAATTCAGTTTCTATACAGTCATACTTAAGTTTTAATGATTTTATCTAACTCAGAACTGTAGTCTTCGTCTAATCAGGGTAGCCCGATTGTGTACCACGTATTGCAGTTAATTTTAAATCCTAAACTTATAATCCTTGAGTCGATATCATATGATTAATGTAACTTAGACATAACTTTATTCTTCTTTTAACGAATATTATATCTTTTTCCATACCGCACCGTCTGCTAAATCTCGCTCTCGCTCTCTCTCTCTTTCCACCCACGAATTACCCTCCTGCCAATGCAGACACTGGTCGAGGAAAATAGATAGAGAGAGAAAGACAGAGGCCCACGGCTAAGGGAAATTGTGGCCTTCATTCTAGGTATATGGTGGAGCTTTATATGTATGTGTTTTCCGCTTTGTTGTATCTACAAAATTGAGGAAATTCATGATTATTGTAGGGGCTGTAGTGAGTGTGGCAACATTTTGTAGATACACTTGTTTTAGTGTATCCGGTTTTATGTTCAATCGAGTTCTGCTGCAAACTTTATTAGATCTAGGCGAGAGTTCCCATTAGCGAAAGGCTTTATTATATTTCTGCGCTTATATTTAACGTTTATTTAATCGAATTGTCTGTTCAATAGAGTGGAATGGGTACTATTTAACATACTTTATTAATTGGAAGAAACAAAAGTAATAATCAGAACAGCTGCCTAAATGTTCGATATTAAGGTTCAGATTTGTCGTCTGAATCGAATTTAATTGAATTGTCTGTTCAATTGAGTGGAATGTAGATTATTTAAATACACTTTAATCTTTAGGAGACACGAAAGTAATCCCATAACAGAACAGCTGCTGTTGATCAGCCGAAATGTTCGATTTCAAGGTTCAGGTGACTAAGATCATAAAAGACTCGACCTAATAAGAGCTGTTCGTCATTCAATAGAAAAAAGGTGAAACATTTTGTACATTGAGCTGATGATCTCACACCAAAAAAGAAGAAAAGTTTGTCCTTGAATCAAATGGAAACAATAACCTCTGACGGGTAGTGTGGACTCTTATAGCATCTTTAGGTACAGGTGCAGTAATTATTACATTCCCCTCAAATGGTGTGCGGGGATGGGGAAAATATCTCGCTCGGGGGGGGGGGAAAAATGGAGGGCGGAGACTTGGCACGAAATGAAACGAAACCAGAAAACCGCAAACTAATGAACGGACTGGCACTGGCACTGGAGCTGGAGCTGTGCTCTTTCCCGGGATTTTGGAGCACAGGGCTGCAGACGGCGGTGATGACGACGCTGGTTTGGACGTTTGTGGTTTTGTGGGTCCGACAGGGGCTTACGGTGGCTCCATGGTCTCTGGAGCTTACCAAAGCCGTCGCCGCTGATGCTGCAGCCCCAGACCTAGCCACTGCCACTGCCACTGCTTCTGCCGTTGCCATTGCTGCTGCTGCTGCTGCTGCTGCTGCGGTTTGCGGTTCTTTTTGTGCCTGGTGCAATTGTTCCTGCTCCCGGAGGCCATGACATCAACAGACATAGTCAGACACACAGATACATACAGATGTGCACAAGTATTTTCCAAAATGGCGATTGGCCCCCCCGCCTAGAGATAGATACACACAAACCGGTAAGACTTCAACGCCCGCGGGTGTACGCTGCAACGTGACGTTGCAGTTTCAGAGATGCAGCAATAGGAATAGACATACCACGTACATACCACATATATATATCCAATATATGCACACATACATACATATATGATCCAAGATTGGTATGGGCGTGGGCGTGGGCGTGGGCGTGTATGCACTGCCAAAAGCTGACGCAGCTTAAAAATCAGCTTACCTTACTTCTCTCACACACTGGGATTCAACGTCAGAGTCTGTCTGCCGCTTTTCAGGACTTTTGCGGCTTATGGTGAAACTCTGGCAGAGATGTGGATCTCCTCTCCCCTCCAGACTCGTTCCATTCCGTAGGCTTATAAGCCTTTACTCCGTACTCCCACATGGCAAACGGTTCAATTTAAAGTTACGTCAATACCTCTGTCCCTCTCTCTACTTGTTCTTGCTGTTTCGCTCTGTGTAGCCCGATTGCACAATTTTTGTTGTATTGTGTGTTATAATCCTCTTTTTGTGATCGGATTATGTCCTGTGTAGCACCTAATCCCCCGGCAGAGGGACAGGAGTGAGAGTGAGAGAGCAACGGACCGACACAAATACGATATGATACGTCTGTCTCCCTTCCATTTTCATACTGATCCCCCTCCAGAGTCGCAGAGTCAACTTTAATTACGCACTAGACGTCGATGGATGGATTAGAGTAGCCCAACGCCCCCCTAGGCCCTCCCTGGAAAAGCAATTAAATTGTGTATCCCTCAGAGGAACGCTGACCTAAGGAGTGCGGCGTCCGACAGCTGGCGGAGTCAGGTAGCACCCGCTGCCCGCGTATGGAAAGTGAAAAGAAGCATTTTCCAAAAGATCCCTTCAAGCAAGATTGCAGGGGCAATCAAGCTAATTAGAAATTTAATTCTTTTGAATTATTTTTCGTTGGTGTTGTGCTGCTATTCCGGTGGACTTCAGGTTCACTTCGTCGGCGGTCGTCGGCCGTCGTCGTCTGTCTGGCCATTCAACACTTTGCTTTGCTTGCATATTCTCATCAAATTAGAGTTAATTGTACATCATTAAAAGCAAATTCTAGGAATTCATTTTGCGTTTCGTCGGAACAGCCACAACAACAACAAAAACACCCATCGAAAAGTGTTTGTTGGAAACAAAATGGCCGTCGCTCTTCAGTTTCTTTAATATACTCGTATCCATTTATTATGGTGTCAAACAATTTAATTGCCACCTGTCGCATGCATGTTTCCTTATACCTAATTTATGCATACATATTGTATGTGGCCTTGTCGAGGGATGTTAAAATGCGTTTAACTGAAATGATCTGCCACGACATATGGGATTATTGGCCGCAGTCTGTTTTTCCCTTCTTTGACAGCTGTCACCTTTAATGACTTTGAAACGCCATCTTGGAAATGGGTAGAGAATAAAATGCTGAAAGCCCAAGAATTCCCCAACATAGGCCGCGGTTTTCCACCCCTGAATTTATGTTTAGCTGTATTAATTTCGTAACTGTATATGGAAAGCCATTTTGCAAGGGTCAGCCATTTAATTTTCGACACCTTTCTAAAGTGATTTATGTATGTACTTAAACTTAATTTAAATGCATTTCGAACCACTCAGTTTTATCCTCTCATTATCCGAAATATGGTCATTAAGTGATATGCAGAGCAATGCAAAAGGGGCTGGATAGATACTGTAGACTATGGCCCCAAACACTTGTCGAGGGAGATCTTTGCGCGGGGGGCTCTGCTCAAGACCACAGTAAACACAATCGTATGCATGATTGACAGACGGACTGAATGAGTGCATGTCATTTCCAGTGCCTTGCTGACTATACATCAGTGTCTGCCTTTCTCTGTGTGTGTGTAGGTCCGTGCCTACTCCAAAAACAACACTCGAGGCAAACATTTATTTGCACGAGCTACAGGAACAAAAAAAAAACGAAGAGGGAAGGTGGCACTCGGAACATGTCTGTCGGAATCTGAATATTTAGAAGAGCCTCACGTTCGGTGGAGCGGCGCTCAAGCGCGACGTCCAGAGAGAGCAAACAACAACAATAGCACACAAACACACACATACACTGCGAGTACACACCTTCTTATACAGGTTAAAACGAAGCAGCTGCAGCTGATCTTGATGGAGAGGGAGACAGATGAGAAATACAGTGTTGCCCATTTTGACTTTTTCCCTCCAACGGGATCTCTAGCCGTATTTTAGCTGTTGCGCAAATGGAAATTATGGTATTTTCAGAATATGTTCCCGCTTTTCATACATTTTCAGTCAGATTTTATAAAAATATTCTTGATCCGCTATTGATGCTTAATTGTTGTTTATATTTTCTAAATTGCTCTTTTTTAGTGATCAACTGAAAAATGCGTCAATAACAATGGGATCTGTTGACGAACAGCTTGCCAAATAAATGACTTCACATTCCCAATGGGATTCCTATCCCTTAATGCTAGAAATCGTTCAGAGCAGAGCTCTTCCCTCTCATTTATTGCTACATTCGTTTACTCTTAGCTTTTTTATGTCTTTTACCGCTAAAATAACAATTTTGTTTATTCCTAAAAAACAACAGCACTGGAATGAGGAGGGAGAGACAGGCATAAAAGCTCTTCAGCAAAGAGCACTTTACGCATCACTGTGTGTGTGAGTGGGAGCGAGTGAGGTTGAACTGCAAGTGTATGTATGGATGAATTGTCGCCCCGCTCTGGAAACTGGAAACCAGAAACCGGGCAACGTGAAGCGGCACGAGACTCGCACACGAAAGTGAAACACATTCGACATTTGTTTGTTTGAATTGGCATGGGAAAAAGATAACAAAATGTTATTTTGCACGAGACGAGAAAAAACGATTGATAAACAACCCCCGGCACATCAACCGAATCAGCCAGAAATCAAACCGTTTACCCAACCACAATACATACACAGAGGGGATAATACTATGTATGCCAGACCGGCTCTTATCACGGCTAAGCACGTGCGATTTCTTCCAGGTTGTAATTAACCTCAATATGATAATTGCAAGCAACTCTCTTACCCGTTTTTCGGCGCTGTCACATGGATTGCCCACA
This sequence comes from Drosophila guanche, assembly GCF_900245975.1. Taxonomy (NCBI): domain Eukaryota; kingdom Metazoa; phylum Arthropoda; class Insecta; order Diptera; family Drosophilidae; genus Drosophila; species Drosophila guanche. The sequence goes on from NW_022995749.1 coordinate 162,418, forward strand.
GAAGATGCACTCGACGAGGATGTGGATGTGGTGGCTGCGGCGCCGCTGCTGGCCGTTCCCGCGCTCTGCATATTCATTTGCGGCATGCCATCCGATGGCCCCGTGTCCAACAGCTCCTGTTTGATGCCGGCGATGAGCGGCAGAAAGTCGTTCTTCAGATGATGATCCAAGTCCAAATCCATTTTTGGAGAGGTATGATTCTTCCGTTATGGTATCCGCGTGGGTGTGGTTGGTAGATGTGGGCGGCCGTAGAGGCTAATTATAGCTCACTTGCTTATAGACAGGGTCTCTCACCAGCAGCAGCTGCCCTTGTGGAACATTTTTTGCGCTGCAGGATTACAAATTGGTTTTTATCTTGAGAATTTCCTTAATCCATTCCGATGCATACACACGCACACTAAAATTACACACAAATACACGAGCGCGCGACCTACGAAAGTAACGGAACGGGCTGAAGGGAGCGCGGGCGGGCGGTAATTGAGGTAGCGCAGCCACAAAACAACGCCAACTTACGTTTTCCACAGAATTAGTTTCGCTTTCGCTTAGAATTTATTATTGTTGTGCCTGTTTCACAGTGGCTAGAGTCATCTTAGTTGGCTTTTAGTTTGAATGAAATTTAATTTCACCTTCGAATTCGATTTGACGCTTGCTTGCAAAAAAATTTTCTCTGCGTTTCGCAGCAATCTTCTCACGGAGCGACAACTACAACACAACTTTCATTTTATACGTCCACTTAACTTCTCAATTTCTCGTCGTGCTCGCACACATTGCAAACCATCGGCATTTTGTTTGTGTTTGCTTCGCGGGGGATGCAATTGTTTATTTGCTAGATTGGTGGTTTTATTACCATAAATTGATATGAAAACACACGGGTCTCACGGCGTTTGCTCTTCTGTACAATTTTCAGCCATTTTGGATTCAATTAATTCATGGCGTTTGCTCTCCTTGGCAGTGTGACCGGGGGGAATTATCGAAAAAGTATACATCATAACCCTCAAAAATATACCAAAAAATATACCTTATAATTTTAAATAATACCGTAAATATACCAAATTGTTAAATGCTCGATTTTGATGTTCCATTTAATATTAACAGCTAGTTGGAACCATCTGCGCTAAAATTCGATTTATATTCGATTTATGAATCAATTCACCGCATGGCTAGCAAGTTTTTATGCAATACAAGTGCACAGTTTACGAAATAATGTTCAAGTTCGGCAATGTCGGCGTTGCCGTGTCGCTGATATTCACGCATGTTAAACATTGGTCACACTGCTAAATATTTAAAAATATAAATTAAAATATGATTTAAGCGATAATTGTGCGGGAAAACAATTTGTATATAACTATTTAATATGTGCACCTTAGCTTAATATTATAAATAATAAAAGCAATTTTGCTTACATCAGCTGTTCTCACAAAACTAAGAAGAAGAACCACACACGTGCGGTTGTTTTTTTTTTTGTGGTCACTGCAGAGTTAGCTTAATTTAATGTTATTTAAGCATATACTGAGCAGCTACACGAAGGCAGGTTAATTACTATAAAATACTGAACAAAGCAAGACCTTAATCAAAGCCTCATCCACTTGCAGTTCGCCTGAAAACACTGTTGCTGAACGAAAGCAAATATTGCCATCGCTACAAATCGTTTGCTGCCGCCATGTCAGAGGCACTGGACAAGCTGGAGCTGGATAATGCGGCCAAAAAGGCTGCCAAAGCTGTCGAGGATGAGGCTGTGAAGGATACGAACCGCATCAAAAGGAATTTAAAGCGCAAAAAGTGGGTGGACTGGAAGACGCAAGACGATGAAGAGGCGGCAAACGGCACCAAACGCGCCCCCTTCGATCCCGCCGATCGGATCAAGCGCAAGAAGAGCGCCATTCTCTTAAGCTATTGCGGCGCCAACTACTATGGTATGCAGCGCAATCCCGGCATGCAGACCATCGAGGAGGAGCTGTTCAAGGCCATGCTGAAGCACAAATGGATAACTGAGGACAGCTACGATCAGGCGCAGATTGCCTGCTTTCAGCGTGCCGCCCGCACCGACAAAGGTGTGTCGGCTGCCCGTCAGATATGCTCTGTCAAGCTGCGTAAGTGAAGGAACGACATTCAACCTTCTATCCAAATACTAATTTGGTTTTTTTTTCAGCCGAGGAGCTGGACTTGGAGGCCTTCAATGCCGATCTGCCCGAGCAGATTCGTTTGTTTGGCGTGGAACGTGTCACCAAGGGCTTCAATGCCAAGGACCAGTGCAATGCTCGAACCTATACGTACACATTGCCCACCGTGGCCTTTGCCCCTTGCGAGGCGGAAAGCGAACAGGAAACGTTTCGTATCGGCACAGAGCTGCTCGAAAAGGTTAAGGAGACGCTGAAGCTCTACGAAGGCACGAAAAACTTTCACAATTTCACCAGCAAAAAGTTAGGCCAAAGCGTAAATCTTTTTCCATTATCCAAACGAAATATTTACTTATATTTTTACCATAGAAACTTTTTGGATCCCTCGGCCAAGCGCTTCATTATGTCCTTCACAAGCAGCGAGCCCTTTCAAAGTCCACATGGCGTGGAGTTTGTCACGCTAAAGGTCAAAGGCCAGAGCTTCATGTTGCATCAAATCAGAAAAATGGTTGGCCTGGCCATTGCCATTGTGCGGGGCAACACGACGGCCATCACGCTGGAGAGGGCACTGACCGAGGAGCGTCTGGATCTGCCCATGGCTCCAGGCCTCGGCCTGGTCCTGGACACTGTCCACTACGAGCGCTACAACGAACGCTATGGCAAGGATGGCATACACAACCCGCTGACGTGGGAGGCGCAGGAGACGCAGGTACAGGACTTCGTTGAGCGTCAGATCTTCAGTCAAATTTACAAAACAGAAGCCGAGCAGCGCAACATGCTGGACTGGATAGGCACACTGCACTACCATTCGTACGACACGCGCAAGGATGAGCCACCGCCAGCTCCGGTGGGTGGAAAGTCTAGCAAGGCAGACGACGACAATGATGAATAATCAACCATCAGCCTTGGGATTATGTTGAACAGTTTTGTTTAATAATTGTTTGAATTAAAATGCATTTTGTAGGCTTTAGAAGCGGCCGCCCTTCTTCTTCTTGTGTCCGCCCTTGCGATGCTGTTGCCTTGGCCCGGGTGTAGTCTCCTGAAACACGGGTGTCACGGGCGAATTCTTAGTTATATTCACGCGGTTCGACATGTCACTGAAAGAATATGATATAAAGATTAAAAAACAATCGTTGGAAACTCTCCGCAAGCTCGGCACTCACTATTGATCGGCTGCTCCAGAGGCCATGCCCTGGGAGCCCTTGATAATATCCTTGCCACGGGCACCGCCACGCTTCTTCCGGAAGCCAGTACGCTCATACTTTGGCAGCCATCTCTCTGAGTCTGGTGCCACCTCGGCATTGTAGTTCTTCGGCAGCTTGCCCTTGCGCTTCCGATTGTGGCTCTTCTTCTTGTCCCCGGGAGTGGTGGGCGATGGTTCGATCTTGGAATTGGCCGACTTCTTGGCCGCCTTGGCGGACATTACCCAATTGGCAGCCTCCAAGGCATCGATTTCGGATGCCGTGGTCAATGTTTCCAGCGTTGGCAACTTCCGACTGATCTCGAGCGCCCGCTTGGGATTGAACTGCGCGTAGGCAATGACCAACTGGGCCAGCACCTTCATGTCATTGGGATTGAGCTTCAGCAGCTCCTCCAGCGAGCTGGCCGCCGTCTCGGAAGCACCGCCACGCAAATGGAACTCGGCTGCCTGACGCCACATGTCCGACAGATCCCCGCTGCTGACATTGTTCTTCTTATACCAGTCCACAGCGGACTTGAGCAGGGCCGAGGCGGCGGGCTTGTTTTCCGTGCCCAGATAGAGGGAGACCAAGGCCGAGACAATGCCAGGCTTGTACTTGGCCTCGCCGAGCGACAGCAGCGTCTCGATGGCATCCCGCCGACTGCCCTGCAGAAGCTGCAGCTGAATGATAGCAAAGTTGCTGACAAACTGATGCGATTGATGGGCGGCGGCAAACTTCTGCAGCTGCTCGATGGCCTCCTTGTGCTTCTTGTCCTTGCCCAGCTGGCTGCAGCGTATCAGCAGCGCTTCGAACTCCACATGCGGATAGGTTTGGGCCAGCTTCTGGCTGAGCTGATGCACCTGATCGGTGGCATTAGTGTACAGCGCCAGCAGGCAGTTGTTCAGGGCAATAACCTGCTTCTGGCGTGACGTGAGCTTCGGCTCGCATGCGTCGGCCATGGCGGCGCGTATTTTCTTCTTCGAATCGAACACATTCTGATCCTTGTTGATCACAACTGAATTGTTGCTGGCCACCGCCACCAGGGCCGCGTCCTTGGGCTTGTGGCGCAGACACTCTGCGTAGATGGTGCTCGCCTCCTTGATCTTGCCCTGCAGCTGCAGGCAGTAGGCCAGCTGGACGCGTATAACGTCCACCTCCTCGAGGATCTCCTCCTCCGAGGCGCCTTCCTCCTCGAGGAACTCGCGGCACAGCTTCTCGCTGGTGCGCAGCTTGCGTTCGGCATCCGTAAACTTCTGGCGATTGGACTGGATGCAGGCGCTGTTGAAGTACTGCTCGTACGTGTCCTCCGGCACTTCGGGTATGTCCTTGTTCTTGTCCAAGGCCAAGTTGGCTGCCACGGCACTGAGATTAGTGCGGCGCTCGTCCTCGTACTCATCGCTGGTGTTCTTGATGATGTCCTTGTAGGAGTCCAGGCACTCATCGTAGCGCTCCAGACGATACAGAATCTGCGTGCGCAGCTCCTTGAGGTTAGGCGGCAGAGGCTGAGCGCCAGCCGCATCGTCAATGGTCTTCAGAGCCTGCGCCTGCTTGTTTAGGCGGTACTCGCAGTAGGACTTCTCGAACACCAGCGACGACAGGCGATTCTTCTCAATGAACTTGTACGCCTCCTCGAACTTCGAGAGCTGCAGCAGGCAGACCACCTTGCAGTGGAGCGCCGTGGAGTCATCCGGTGCCACACCCAGGACTTGAGGGAGAGAAAGAAATGGGACAATTGGAGCGAACACGTTGAAAACAGACGGCAAGAAAACTCACTGCGATTCACTGCTTTGACGGCCTTGTCGAACTCGCGATTGTTGCCAAACTTGTGCACATCGGCGTAGGCTGCTTTTATGAGCGCCTCCTTTGGATTAGCGTCCTTCGACATGTTATCTTCGGGCCTTATTCAGTTGTACAAATTTTAACCTGCGGACTGTGAACTTTCGCTTTGCGTGCCCCGTTTGACAGAAGACACATCAGCAGACGGCGCTGCCAACTCTTTAGCAGTTCGCTTCAGTGCTGTTAGATCTGGCTTTTTCTGAACGGAACAATTTGTGATTTGCGAGAAGCAGGAACTCTTGATTTGTTAGATATGATTTTGCGTTTTTCCAGCTAATGATAATGATGTCACCTATTGATTAAAAAGTATGAAAAAACGGCATATTTAACATTATTTTTTGAAAAAGTCACACGAATGCGAATCTGAAATTAGTCCCAGATCTATCCTGCAGAATATCATATCACTTTTTTTTACTTTTTCTGAAAATTCAAGTTAGAAATAGTTATTGTTCTGATAATAAGTTGGCAGCACTGGTTCGCTTGCATCTCTATTGCCCGTGAGCCGGCATCTCTATCATTTTGATTTTGTACTTGCTGCCGACGCCTTTTGCACGATATATTTGGTCTTTCGGTCTTTTCTGTGTTGAAGTTATTGCAAAATGTCTGCTGAAGTGGATTTCGTCAATAAAAAGGAGATGCACCTTCGCACTCTGAAGCAGTCGGGCCATGTGGGATTCGATAGCCTGCCTGATCAATTGGTCAACAAGAGCGTTCAAAACGGATTCGTTTTCAACGTCATGTGTATAGGTGTGTATATACGAATGCAGTGCACAGTGTATGTGTGTGTATGCTGCGGCGGCACAGTGAATCAACGAAGTCAAGACGGACTTGTGTACACACGCACGTATGTATGTATGCAAGTATGGGTGTTTGTGTGTGTGCATGTTTGAAGTGGAGCTGGGAGTGCATTGGACAGAAAGAGGGATCCCAAATATTGTATGAAGTGACTCACGTACATGCATACATACTCGTACATGGGTACATAATGAATTGGAATTGGCGCAGACGGACGCCTACAAATGATTAACATGCAGAGGGCCCTACCGTCAATCGATTTTCAATGCTGCTTTCTACAGATTTCACCCTGACACCAATGCATACCCGACAGTGTAGTGCCCAGGCAGTGTAGGCTCACTTATGGCACGATTTTGATACACATTCTACCCCCTTTTCCCTTTCCATTTCATCAATGCAGGCGAGACTGGTCTGGGCAAATCCACACTGATGGACACGCTTTTCAACACGAGCTTTGAGTCGACGCCAAGCCCCCACACCCTGCCCAGCGTCAAGTTGAAGGCGCACACGTACGAGCTGCAGGAGAGCAATGTGCGCCTCAAGCTGACCATTTGCGACACCGTGGGCTATGGCGATCAGATCAACAAGGATGATTCGTTCAAGGCGGTGGTCGACTACATTGACGCCCAGTTCGAGAACTATCTGCAGGAGGAGCTGAAAATCAAACGTTCGCTGGTCACATGCCACGACAGTCGCATCCATATATGCCTGTACTTCATCTGTCCCACGGGGCATGGCCTCAAGTCGCTGGATTTGGTGTGCATGAAGAAGCTCGACAGCAAGGTGAACATTATACCGGTGATTGCCAAGGCCGACACCATTTCGAAGGTGGAACTGCAGCGCTTCAAGGCGAAGATCATCCAGGAGCTGAACACCAATGGGGTGCACATCTACCAGTTTCCCACCGATGACGAGACGGTGGCAGAGACCAACACCAGCATGAACTCGCACATTCCATTTGCCGTCGTGGGCAGCACAGAGTTCATAAAGGTTGGCAACAAGTTGATACGTGCCCGCCAGTATCCCTGGGGCACGGTGCAGGTGGAGAACGAGACCCATTGCGATTTTGTCAAGCTGCGGGAGATGCTCATTCGCACGAACATGGAGGATATGCGGGAGAAGACCCACACGCGGCACTACGAGCTGTACAGGCAGAAGCGTCTGGAGCAGATGGGCTTCAGCGATGTGGACAGCGAGAACAAGCCGATATCGTTCCAGCAGACATTCGAGGCCAAGCGCTCGAACCATCTGGCCGAGCTGCAGTCCAAAGAAGAGGAGGTGCGCCAGATGTTTGTGCAGCGGGTCAAGGAGAAGGAGGCGGAGCTGAAGGAGAGCGAGAAGGACTTACATGCCAAGTTCGAGAAGTTGAAGCGCGATCATGCCGAGGAGAAGCGAAAGCTGGAGGAGTCGCGTAAGGCCCTAGAGGAGGACTATCTTGATTTTCAGCGGCGCAAGCAGCAGCTGGCCACGGCCCACCACACGCTCACGTTGGGCAAAAGCAAGAAGAAGTAAGCGGGCGGACGTATCGTCCGTCGCCTGCTCGTCTAAGCAATTTATTGAGTATTCTGTGCGGTCTGCTTATCCCAAAGTAATTATTGCTTTTTCATCTCGTTGTATTTCATTTGTACTATTAAGTTTACTTCAAATATTAACATACACACACACACACACCTACACGTATGTACGCAGGCATATATGATTATATTTACAACTAACGAATAAAACGAAAATTAGTATTTTAAACATAACTAAAACATAAATCCGATCGTTATTTTCAATTCATCAAATCAGTGCTGCCATCTTGGTAAAAATTCCTTTCCAAAGTAGCAACCCTGCGTGTGGAGAGTCGCCAGACTGCTATTTGCCATTCAATTCACACTAGAGGTGGGACTGGGCCGTGCTTTCTTCGTGCCACGAAAGCCAAGTCGTGTTCGTTTTGAAAAATTTTATTTGTGTGAGCAAAATCGGCTCGAAAAACACTACGAACAATTAATTTGCTCAAAAAACAGAAAATCAAAGTTCCGTTTGTTCACATGGTTCATGTTTGGCAAATTTATAACTGTGCCTGTTGGAAATGTTCATATCGTGCCGTGTTTACTCGTGTCGAAAAATTGCGATACATGCCCATCTCTATTTCACACTGCAGCCTGCAGAATTTTGTAAGAACATATTGAAAACGCAATAGAACTGCTATTGCAAATGCTGAACAGATAGTGGAAAGCAGCTCTCCATCGAAATCCAAAGCAATTAAACGTGTTCAGCGTGTATTATAAGCTATAAAAGTGGGTGTAAACTCCGTGCAAAAACGTACACCCTCCCCTCTTTGTGTTTGTTTTTGATAGTTTTTGTTTGTTACGATAATCGAATGGGCGCAGGGGTGGTGGCAAGGGAGCAACGGCAGCACAAGTGACTTTCCACATTAAGCCTATCGACACGGTACATTGCGAAAATGTCTCGCACAGTCCACACACTGACGGTGACGTTGATTTTCTACGCTTTTGTGCAAACAGGTATGGGGCATGGACTCAATAGGCCCACTTTCAGGCCCAAAACTAATGCTTTTCCAATTGCAGTGACAAGTTTCGAGGTTCTAATAAATGCACCCGACCAGGCGCTCATTGGATCCACGGTGAATGTGACTGCCACGCTGTTCGACGGTGACAAACCCGCACCCGAGGGCACCTACAAGTTCATTTGGAAGGACAATGCGGGTCATCGCAAGGTAACGACAGCAATCCACCGGGAAGAACAAAAGAATTCTCGGCATGTTTGCATGACTAATGATTCATTTTGAATTGCAAAATGCATATGCGTCTCGTTTTAACCGATTCGGCCGCTCGTGTGTTTGTTTCTGTGGGTCGGTACGCCCATTTATGCCTGAATAAACCCACAAAAGAAAGTACGTTCCAGGCAGGCATTTCACCTGCCCAAAAGAATCAAACGATCCGCTGTGCGAAAGTCGCTTCTGCTGTGTCAATAGTCACTGAAATTTCCCGGGTCTAATTTTAGAGCTTGACTTGGCGTCAATTGATTTAATGGCGTCATTGCATTTAATGGTAATTTAAGCGACAGTTTTTCCGATCGTGCCTGGTACGCTTTGCGATAAGCGGGCCGTGCTGCCCCGGCTTTTCCCCCCTATTGTTGATTAATTTGCATTTTAAACGCAACTAACTACTGTTTACTTTTATTGCAGGAGATTGAAACAACCAAATCCACAAGCAACTGGACACTGGAGTACACCAAAGAGCACATGCGACCGGGCGAGCGTGCTGTGGAAGTGAAGGTGGAGAAATCCTATCTATTTTGGATATTGGTGGCTGAAAATAAAACGTTTATTAAGCTGGATGACACGCTGGGCGGCCGGCTGGAGCTTATACAGGCTAATGCGTCGCGGCCGCATGACTTTGTGTCCACCCAAGGGGCAGTGAATCACAGCATAGCGCTGTGGCCAGCGGATATAGAGTTTCTGCGGCAGAATGGCTATCACATTCAGACGTACTGGTTTCAAAATTGCACATATCTAGGCATGTCAAGTGCCCTGGACTATCAGGCCACATATCAACAGGCTGAGCAATATTATGACATTGAGGTGCTGGTCGTTGCATCGCTGGACTGGCCGCCCGAGCCCACGCCCTCCACGACCACCACTACTACCACGACGACGACTACCACAACAACATCGACCACCAGTACAACGACAACCACGAGCACAACACCTGCCACAACGACCTCCACAACTTCTAGCACAACAACCCCAGCCACAACGACCACCAGCACAACGCCCAAGCCAGCAACGCGCTCCAAGCGCGACCTCATCCAGGCCATGCACGCCAATGCCGCCATACTTGGACTCAACTTAACCAGCGCCCTGAAGCAGCAGCAGAAGAAGAATGGTTTCTCTGCGAACACATCTGTGGCCCTGGTGAATCCTTTGGGCGTGCGGAGGATCTCCCATCTTAGTGTGTTGCCAGGCGTGGAGCCGCCCTACAACTGCGTGGACAGACAAATCATTGCGCAGGATCCGAAAAAGATCTATGGCTACTTCCAGCATCGCGTTGTGTCCAAGGATCCGGTTGTAAGCTTTGCCACCACCGGCAAGAACTGGCTGCAGCACTGGGAGGTGCTGAGCTTGGATGTCAGCTGCAAGGGTTCGCCGCCATTCAGTGTCTGCGAGAAGGTTTACAATGGTAAGCGGCTGCCCTACTTCTCGCAATAAGCAATAACTTTGTCCTCTTGCAGCACCCTACAATGCCACAGGCAATGAGACATGCAACTTCAATGATGTGTATGACAAGTGTGCGTTTAGCTACAAGCGTTACTTCTCCGAAAGCAAAACCATACTCTTTTTCATCCGCAATGAGGTCTCGCAGACAGTCAATCAGATAACCATCAACATGTACGAGGGTATGTGTACAAAGATAATTTATTACTTCAGTTTTATGACGGCCTGAACTTGTGATATTTCCAGCCCAGAAACAGTCTCAGCTTTCCGTTGTGGTTGTTCCTGTCATTTGCAGTTTGATGGCCGTTATTCTCGTGGTCTTTGGCGTTGCGTACTACATACAGAGGCGGAATCGGTAAGAGTTCAACCAGAGAGAGTTCCACAGAAAGCAATACTAAATCGTATATTAATTTCTTGGCACAGTTTTACCGTGGAAGTGGCCGACTTCAATTTCGGGGACACACAGTCGGTGGATATGGAGTACAAGACCTTCTCGCAGCGCCTCATTGACAGCGTACGCGATGCTTGGTCATGGCCGGGCACACGCCGCCACTCACAGTCCAGCACAGATCTCATGGCCGACGAGCCAAGCAATTCGCATGTTCGCATGTATTCAGGCGAATGAAGGAGTAGTAGAGGCCTTCCTTTATGTTTTCATCTATTCTCTCCCCATGTAAGCATCCCTTTTCCCTCGTCCCTGTCCACATTTACGCACACACTCTCACACACACACTTGCTCATTAATGGCCAAATGTCGAGTAATGGTTACAATCGCAATATCGAGGTGTGCAGCCGAACATCCTTCGGACATATTGCACAAGAGACTGCCTTTGTTCCAGCAGCAAAACTGAAAAAGTTGAACAAAATTATACACTACATTATGTGCATATAAAGTTGTTTGTAAACAAACGAGTTTATTGCTAGCATAGATCTATTTGAATGTTACCCAAAGTATTTAACTTGATTCAAAGACACACAACGTTAAATATTTTGGGTAACAATCAAATTTGCTTTATGCTCACACACAAACATTTAAACACTCGTACACAAAAATATTCATTGTGATAGATAATAGAGAAAAACAGTATAAAGAGGAGTTAAAATACCCGTATACTTATAAAGATAAATGCTACTAAACACAAATCAAAAAGATGTTTTATTTTAAAGGAATTCTATAATTCAAATTCGATAACAGTTATCGATGGCCCACAAGTCCCTCTTTCGATAGTCGTAGATGTAGTTGCCATGTAAGCAAGTTGTGTTGTTGACCATTTTAAATTAACCCATTTATTATAAACAATCCACTTAAAGTGAGCACTTAAACTAGCATATCTTGTAGAAAATTATCAAATGTCTCTGATAAAATTATATTTTTAGTGCTGAGAGACACAACTAGCTTGTAATATGAAAACAAAAATCAAAGTCGAAGAAATATCATCACATCGCATGTGTTATCGATACCGGTATTTCTGGATTGTTGTTGTGCGTTGTATGGATATAAAAAATGTTTTTGAATGATCTTGGACAGCCGCTGATTCTAAATGCGCGGAAAAAGTATGGACCTTTTGAAGAGGTACGTAGGTAGCTCCAATATGTACCCATAATTATTCACACTGAGTATTTCAGCACAATGGAGTCCTTCTGTTGACGTCCGCCGCCTTCGAAGAGCACGAAGTGCCCACAAAATGGTGCGCGTACATCATTGGGTCCGGTGAGAATATGTTTCGGCTGCGATCACAGACCGATGTCAAAGAGATCTACAAATACAGTACTCAACAAGTCATAGTTCCCAACACCCCGACAGAAGTGCACTACGACCAAACAAAGATCACTTTGACGCTGTTCCCAGCAGGAAAAAACAGAGATGGGATAAACATAAACATCTACTGCATAGAGAGTGAGTTTATCCTGTAAATGATGGCCACACAAGTACTCATTGCAGACTCCCATTACAGATGGACACACCAGAGCACTGATTGTGGATGAATTGTCTGGTTTTCTAGATTTTATACCCAAAGGCAGTGCACCCTTCCATCGTGTCCTCGGCGAAGGCATCGATATCGTGTACATTGACGAATCGCTGCTGGGGGATAATCAGCCCATCCACGAAGATCTCTATGCCTTCGTACAGCTGATTCGACCAAAGCACATATACGGGCTACGGGAAAACAAATTGCCCAAGTGGTTGCGAGATTTGTGCGTCCAAAAGGATGTCTATTGTCCCATTGAATTATAGTTAACAAAAACGCACAAAAATTACGAAAGAAAATGCATTTAAAAGGCAACTAAATTCTTTAACTAAACCCCCCACTATCCCTTGGTCGCTTTGGCCTTGCTTTTCACCTTCTTCACACGCTTCAGGCCATCCATTTTGCTCTTCATGAACTGCGAGTACATGCCCATCATGGTGGGCACATCCTCCTGCCGCACAACTGTCGAAATCTGTCGAAAAAAACAAAATTTCTGTCAATAAACGCCGATTACTGTACGCCTGCGGCGTACTTGCCTTTTGAGACTTGCACTGGGCTCGCACCAGGCACGTGTAGACATCTGGTTTGGGTAACGGTGGTCTTCCAGCTCTGGGCACAGGCTTGTTGTTGCCATCGTCTGGAAGTGATGAGGCAAATTAGCGATTCATATGCAGGTGTGCGGAGTGGAATCTTCGCAAGTGTGTGATACTTACAGCGTTTGAACGTTACCGTAAAAGACGAGTCTTTCTTGGCCGCATTCGCAATCTTCTCCAGGCGGAGTATGAACTGTAAGCAAGTGTTTTGTTAGTTATTTCGTAAGGTTTTCAAGTATATTTCATTTATTTACGTTCGAGTTGTCGAGCAAAACCATATTTCGTGGCAACAAAATTAGAAAAAAGTGACACTGACAGTTGATTTGGTATTTTTTAGTAAATTTCTTGCTGTAAACCAGGGCTACAGCAATACGAAATTAGATTTATTCAACAAAACAGGGACAGATTAATAATACAAAGTTGCTGGAACAAGCGGTACAAGCGGTTTTGCGACGAAAACTAAAGTGAGTATTAATTATTTATCGGCATACCACGAAATGTACACTCGCTGTTTGATTGTTTGACCAGGGTGTGAGCTCACACTTGAAACACGTTGGCAGCACCGCCAAATGATTGGTTGAGAAAGCAGCAGCAAGGAGGAACGGGCCTGAAAAAATCGTAAAAACTACGAAAACTTACAAGTGCGGGGTTAGAGCGGAAAGCTGTTGCACGGCGTACAATTTGGAAACTCTGGACAAACACTTCCACGGCCAGGATCAAGAGATTGCAGCAGCAGCGCTCCGACAACTGGTGGTGTAAGCATAATAGATAAAATCCAGCCGATCGAACACCTACGACCGCCAAAGGAAGCGCCGCCCACGCCACCAGCAGCATCGGCCAGCGCCAAAAACAGCAGCAGCAACAACAACAACGTAGTGGTAGTAACCTTTGAGCGCTCGCAGTAGTAAACAAAAGGCAACTAACAAAACAAACTTGGAAACATGGTGAGCGTGCCCACAAAGCCGGCCCCGGCCCTCCAGCAGCTGCAGGACGACGACGACGACTTTCGGCTCATCAAATACATATATGCACGCACACACACACACACAAACACACATACGCTCACGCACACGCGGACGTGCCTAGTGAATAATCGTGACATACAAAAGTGCCGTGCCTTGCGCTGCCGCCGTCGTCGTCGTCGCTGCCGCCGCTGGTTGATTCACTGAACTTTGACCGAAAGAACCTTTTTGTTAATCCACCACCCTCCTCCCCTTGCAGGATGTATTCCTGATGATCAGAAGGCAGAAGACGACGATTTTCACGGATGCCAAGGAGAACACAACCGTTGCCGAGCTGAAGCGTATGATTGAAGGTGAGCGAAAGAGCGTGTGCGTTGCGTCGGTGTTTTCTGCTTGTTTGTTCCTATTTATAGAGCAGTCGATTTGGTTGTAGATGAAAACATAGATTGATTATTAAGTAATTTGATTGGTATTCTAGGCATTCTGAAAGTACAAGTCGTCGATCAGCGGTTATACAATCAGGACAACGACATCATGGAGGATGACAGCACGTTGCAGGACTACGGTGTGACAGTCTCCACGGCGAAGGCACAGTCGCCGGCGCAGCTGGGCTTGACATTCAGGTATGGGTTTTAATAACGCGAGCTTGCCCGAGAGTCGCTGATAAGCCAGGTTATCAGCTGTCGTGTGTGCACGTGTCCCTCCCCTCATTTGAGACGAATGCGAGTCAATGCGAGTCAATGCGAATGGGTTGGATTAATGTATTTATTTTTTCTTTGCTCTAGAAATGATATGGGCGACTTTGAGACACTGGATATGACGCCATACTCAGCACCGCCCGACTTACCCGAAGTGATGAAAAACCAAGAGGCCTCAAACGGACAGGAGGCAGTTGCATAAATTAGAATCCAAAACCATAATTAAACATCCATCATGAGTAGCAGCAGCAGCAGCGGCAGCGGCAGCAGCAGTAACAGGCAGACATTGAGAGCAGCTAAACCCGTTCCCCCCATCTGCTATCCGTTGCTTGCGAGGGATAAAACTTAGTTGACGCCATACGACAAAATAAATTGGGGGATTTACTAGCAGATCTACGCTGTTGCTCTCGCTTGTCCCATACAAAAATATACAAAAACAAAACAAAAAACAACCGAAGAGTCAACGCTCGATGCAATGCAAAATGTTTCGAATTGTACTACGATTTTTACTCTCTCTCCTTCCCCCCTCTCTCTCTTTCTCTGCCTGAACAAATAACTAAACTAAAAACCGCATTAATAACAACAACACAAAACAGCCTGCAACCTGCAGCAACAATAGCTAAATATGCATTTTTTGTTCGTTTCTTAGCGAGAAACAAATTTGATTTGAATACAAAATTATTGTACTTTGGATTTGGGATTTAAAATATTTCGGCTTTAGTCTTTATCCGCAGTTTATTTGTTTCTTTTTTTTATGAAATTTATACGAATTTGTTGAAGAAAAACTAAAAAAAATACACGAAAGTCATACAAAAAAAAAAAAAAAATGCAATCCTCAATCCTTCGATCCAAAAGCAGTGAAAACGGTGAATATTTCAACAGTAAATTATTGGGATCCTAACTAAATATTTTTATTATAATTTATAATCAAATTATTATTTTTGTAATAATAAGATTTAATTATTATTAAAAAAAAAAACGAAAGAAAGAAACGAAAATTCCGCTAATCACTATCGTCCAGATCGGAGCCAGCGGCCGCCGTTGCAGCGGCCACCTCAGCATCATTGGCATCGCCATCGTCGTCGCTCTCAACGAAGGAGACACTGCTGCTCTGCTGCAGCTCCAGGTGCTCCAGGTACTCCTGCAGTCGATCTTGAAAGAAGTTGATGTACGTTTGCTTCTGCTGCGCCGTGGCCGGGAAATAGTGGCCGCCGCTGTGCTCCAAGACCTCGACATTCTTAAAGTGTGAGGCCAGCGATGCGCTCATGTCTTTGGGTATGATTTCATCGGTGAGGCCATAGATATGGAGGGTGGGAATGCTGATGGGCTCTTCGTAGGCGCTCATATGTACCAGACTGCCGGAAACAAAGCCCGAGGAAAGCACTGCAAACTCAGGCCGAATGGACGTCACTTAAAGGGGTAGAAAATGGACATTAACCATTGAAATCATCCCAGCATCCGATCTGCTTACACTTTTTTTTGGCCAGACCGCAGATCAAGCCCACGAAGCAGGCACCCTGGGAGAAGCCGAGAAGTCCTTGGAATGGCCCTTGTGTCTTCCAGGCCTCCTCCACGAGCCGCAGACTCTCTTGGAAGCCAAAAGCCGGTCCTCCCTTGTTGGTGCCCTTGAACGTGCCATCGTCTTTGTTGGCCCACCAACTGCGTTGCTGGGGTACCGGCTCGGCAGCAGACTCTAGCGGTGCTGCAATGTGTGGCGCAGAGATGAACACAAATTCGGCATATTTCGATGTAAATTTTCGGAATGATCCGAGTTTGTTTTTGAAAGCATCGCCGTCTTGGCGGTATCCGTGCAGGCACAGGACGCGTACTCTCTCGGTGATTTCCAGTTTTGGTTGCTGTTTATTGGAGCTGGCACGACTGGAACTGGGCGCTTCCACTGCTGCATCATTGTTGGTCATCTTTAGTAATCTGTTTATCTTGGGCTTAGTTAACAATAAAGGCTCGCAAATTTTCAGGTTAACCGCAGGCAGCAACAGCTGTAACATGGCAGCTCTGTGGCAGTGTTGCCACAATTTCGGGTCATAAAAAAGCTAGAAATAGCCAACATAATTAATGTCAGCGGTGACGCCGATAATTGTTTTTAAAATAGCTATAATTCCCGGTAGTGGATCCCGCATTTGGCAATAGAAAACGCTAGATCTAGTGGGAAAACAGCTGAAATGCGAACACTGCTCTGTGGTCGGGATATTAAAACTATCGATTATGTTTACTAAACAAATCCAACAAGTTGACAGCTCTACATCCAGCAAATGCCGCATTTTTTACGTAAATCATTTTAGCAACAAATGCAACAAGTTTTCCTTGCCTTTTCAATCGACAACATTAAATCCGTATTCTAAGCGAGCTACAAGAATTAATTCACAGCTCTATAGCAGGAGAACAAAGCCTCAAAATGATTTATACAACAACGCTATTGTCGCGTGGGTCCATCATCGGATCGCTAATCAACAAAGTCAGGCAAGTTGTAGCCAAAACTCACGACTCTTCTGCACATCCCATTCAAATCGACAAACAATTTACACCCACAACATCATGCGCCAACAGACCCCTGGCCGTTGCCAACCTCAGCAACAGTCCCGTGCAGCAGTCAAAGACACTCGAGGAGCAGGTGGGCCTACCACCGCGTCCCAAGAAGCCACTGACCCCGTATTTCCGATTCATGCGTGAGATGCGACCAAAGCTGATTGCTACCAACCCGAGCATAACCACCATTGAGGTGGTGCGCCAACTGGCAAAGAGCTGGGTGGATGCAGACACCAAGCTGAAGGAGCGTCTGCAGGTCGAGTTTAAGAAGGACCAGCAGGTGTACATTGAGCAGCGTACAAAGTACGACGCCACGCTGACTGACGAGCAGCGTGCCGGCATCAAGCAGCTGAAGCAGGACATTGTCGAAGCCAAGGAGCGCCGGCAATTGCGCAAGCGGGTCAAAGAACTTGGACGCCCCAAGAAGCCGGCCTCAGCCTTCCTGCGCTTTATCGTCAGTGAGCGCGTGAATACACCGCAACCGCCACAGCAGACGTACCGTGAGTGGCATCAGAAGACGACGGCCAAGTGGTCCCGCCTCTCCGATGCCGAGAAGGCCGTCTACCTTCAAGACACACGCAAGGAGCTCGAGCTCTACAAGTGGGTTATGCTCTCAGTACATGTAGACCATTTGCTAACGTTTGATTTTCAGAAAAGCCATTACCGTTTGGGAGGAGAAAATGATACGCCTGGGCCACATCGATGTTGTGCGCCACGGCAACCTGATTGATCCCCCAGAGCCAAAGACCCGCAAGGCGCAGCCCGTCAAAGAGAAGTAATCTTCTCTATCTACTTGACACGTGCCTCCACGCCATCACCATTTTTCATTTCTTCGTATTGTTTTTCTTCGGCAATGCCGCCGCTTTCATCGAAAATTGTTTATGTTAAGCATTAAAGTTTAAAATTTAGAATTGTTCCTGCAGCTGCAAGTAAATTTTAGTAACTTCCTGAACTATGTACATAGATTCAGCATTAAATATATGCATAGTTTTGTGAGAAAACGAAGCTGGAGCGTGTCTCAATCACAGGAAGTTTAATGCTTAATCTAGCCTACACAATTCGTAATCTTTGCCTCGGCCAACGTGTTGCGTGTGTGAAGCAAGAACGTGGCATTGAGCAGTTACAATATAATCGAGTGACTAACGGAATGGGAATCCGTTAGCAACACGTGTCTGAGTCTTACGGGGTTAAGATCACACTTAATATTCAGTTGATTTAACACGGTAATCGACACAGTTTTAATCTCTCTACGTAGATCACGGTAAACAAATATGCTTTTTTGATTTGTCACCTCAAATGCGTAGAGTACAAAGGTTCTAATTACTGGCAGGTACAGTCAGACTGGAGTTACAGCTACTTATAGATAGAAGACTGCGTATTGAGACAAGGCACAACCGCTCGTTGCTGGATTCAATTTTGAAATGAACGATGAAATGCCATGCTCGGCGTGGCTAGGCTTGGCCTGGGATTCGAATCGCTTGGAATGCCGAAAGACTGGAATGAGATTTCCGCTGCTGCTATGGTCAGCACGGCACGGCACGGCACGTCACTCTCTCTCTCTCTCTTTTCCTCTCTCTATCTTCGTTGCTCTGCCTGTCAGCAATTGCTGACTTCGTCGCTAAACTCGGCATCGCATCCAAGGCAAAACCCAACAACAAATAGATAAGAGCATTTGAGATTGGTTACTCAGGAGCGGACTGCAATGAGAGAGGGATTTTCCAGGTACCAATATTGCTATTGCAGTTGGGCGCTCTTACCCCCGGTACGCTGCTGTGCTCAACTTGTTGTACAGTTTCCAGGTTCTCTCATTCCCGCGCTTAGCCGAATTTTGAAACTGTTTCTGCTCTCTGTAGGTGTTCCAGGTGTTCCACAGAGAGAAAGAGAGAGAGAGAGAGAGCGAGGTCTGGCTCTGCTTCCAGCTAATTCATCGGCTCAGCAGGTAGTGGCAGCATGACTGGAGATTTTTCATAATTTTTGGTCGTCATGCTGTTGGTTTTCCCTGCTGCAGCAACTGAATTGAAGACAAATGAATAGTTTTTCACCTAATTTCGAGGCACAAGATAATCTTCATCAGATTTTCGAATGGCATTGGCCAAAGCGTTTCACAGCTGCCCCATCCGCTAACGACCGCCACATTCTTAAGCAAGAATTTGAGTTACCTTCGATGTTTTGACCAAATACCACGTTCATACACTGGCGGCAACAGCGGAATTGCGCAAGTCGTATTGCCAAAACCTTGAGCTACTCCAAAAGCCAAAAAAACAAACACAGTCGCAAGAAAACATTTTTTTTGTAATAGAAACTAAAAAAAAAACAAAACAAAAACTAACCAAATGCAACGCTTAATGCGGCAAGTGCCACTGCTCTGCGCTTTGGTCTGACCAATAAAATCTGTCTACATTTTCGGCAGCCACAGCCCGAAATGACAGAAATGCATTTGAGACTAGGGGAAACGGCTGCGCATGCGCACGATTAAGGCTTTCAGATAAGAATTGGCGAGCCTGGAACCAAAACAGAACATACAAAAAAAAAATAGTAAATAATTTAATTAATATAATTTATGTGCCATAAATATGACACCACACAAAAATATATGAAAATGTCCGAATAATTCGCAAGTTACGATTATCTTCGTGCCATGAAAATGATACCCAGAAAAGTGCTTAAAAAATGCAGAATGATTTTGCTAAAGTCTATGTAGAGATTTGTGTTTCTTTTGCTACTAATTTCTCTCAGTGTGGAGGTTCTCTGTGTGTAACCAGCCAAGTGGAACCACTCACATATAATGCTTGCCTGCACCAGCGGTAGTACTTAGTTACTTACTTACTTGCTTGTCTCTAGTAGCTGTATTTTTGTGTTGTAGATTTTCTATTGGTACGGACCAGCAACCAGCTACTACTGAGCCCAATTTGCCATGCAGCTGGTCCAACCATCCCCCACTGTCCAACCAAACAGCTACCAGCGGAGGCCAACTTCTTTTTTGGGGTATTGCGCCATGGAAGTCTTATAAATTAGTTGTAAGTTTTCGGTTAGTTTTCTGTTATTTTTATTCAACAGATTTTGTTCTTGGGCCAAAATTGTTGTCGATATTTTGTTGATTCCGACAAAGAGTTGCTACAAAAATATACATACAGAATAGTTTTTTTTTTTGTTGTTTGTTGTTCGTATCGATCTTTGCCGCGAGTGGGGCATAAACCTAAGACTTAGAGGCTAGACGGAATATTTACATAAACATTTATAGTAGTAGTAGTAGTAGTAGATAGAGTTAGATGTACAAGATTGGAGTGGTCGACATTTAATAATTTAATACAATAATAGGTACGATGGAGCATGAAATTCGAGTCGTGAAATTTTGAAGAGGCTCTAAATGATAATGTGGGGCTTTCCAGTCAGCTGTTAGCTGATAACATTCCCTAAATGATGGACCATACATACAATTAGCTACAAACAAAACGAAGTACAAAAAGAATCACGTAGGAATAAAGCCATTACTCCCCACAGGAATGGCTAGCCACGCTGCTTGCTGCCGCTGCTGCTGCTGCTGCCGCTGGTTCCCCCGTTGCCATTTTTGCTGCTGCTGCTACTTCCGCTGCTGCTACTGTGACTATCCTCAGAGGGTGGACGCACCCAGCCACCATAGCGACGCTCCATCTCACGGGCAACGGCGAGGCACAGATGATCCTGCCCGGGATTGGCCACCACCTGAATGCCCATGGGCAGATTGCGATGATCCAAACCGATCATGCAGTTGGTCACTGGCAGGCCCAGCGTATTGAAGATGGCCATGTACATGGGCTCCAGCAGCTTGTGGTAGATCTGATAGTGCTGGTGCGCCGTATTGGGGAAGGTCGGGTAGAGGAAGACGCCGTCGTTGCCGAGCATCTCCTTGAATTCAGTCTTGAGCGCCTCAATGATGCTGGCCAGATGCTTGTGCCGCGAATTGGGTATGATCTTCATGAAGTTCTGCAGGTGGCCGAATATCACCGATGGCAGAATGCTGTCCGAGCAGCCGAAAAAGTACTTGACCGTCTCCTTGCACACGGTCTTGGGCTGTTCCCCCTCCTCGGTCTTGTGGTAGATCGTCTCGATGTTCTTCATGGTCAGCATTGCCGACAGGGAGATGTCCAGGGACCACTTCATCTTCCGTATGTTCACCCGCTCTGCATTGAAGTCGCTGGCCACCCGATTGATGGCCGCGTGCAGGTCCCGGCTGAGCGGCCGCATCATGCCTGAGGGCCCATCGTTGTCCATGAAGAAGAACCGAATGCCATGGGCACTGATCTCCTTGTCCAGCGTCAGCTTCGGCCCCGTCGGATCGCTCATGCACTTGAGCAGCAGCGGCAGATCCTTGGCGTAGCGCGTCATCGGTGCGATGGTGAAGAAGTCTCCCCATTTGGGGAAGTCGCTCGTCGGATGATGGCCACGGAACGAGACGGCATACGGTGTGGGCTTGTGGCCCCAAATGCCGCTAAACATGGCCGGCAGTCGCGACGAGCCGCCAATGTCCGATGTGAGGCCCAGCAGCGAGGCGCCGCTAGCCAGCAGCGCTGCCTCTCCGCCCGAAGAGCCGCCCGGCGTGCGCTTCAGGTCGTAGGGATTCTTCGTCTGCCCCGTCACATTGTTGTACGTCTCCCAGAGCAGGCACAGCTCGGGAGTGTTGGACACGAGCATTATGATGCCGCCACATCGCTTGATCTGCTCCACCACTGGGGCATCCGATTTGGCTATCTGCGGCGTCTTGAAGACACGACCCGCCTGATTGGTCATGCCCTTGACGGCGATGCTCTCCTTCACCGTCACCGGAATGCCCAGCAGCGGCGTATGCTCCTCCATGGACTCCACACTGTTGATGCCCATGGCGATGACATTGTCAATTTCGCGTGCCTCCTCCAGTGCCTCCTCAAAGCGATCCTGAACAATGGCATTGATCAGTGGGTTAACCTGTTAAGAGTCACCAATTAGTTCCAGTCTCCAGCATTCGTTTGCTCTCCTGGCGTATGCTTACCTGCCGGCATCGTTCGATGTAGGCCTCCACGACTTCTTCGCTTTTAATCTGCAATAAGAAAAGGGGAAAAATGTTTGAATATTTCCGCTCCGCTCACATTCTGCGCATTCCACAGGCAGAAACAATCAATTCTAGTCTATTGAGGCAGCCACAATGGCAATTTGCGTTAAATTAAAATCAATAAAAATAAAAGGCAGCCAAAGCCAAAGCAAGCGACTGCTAGAATTGCATTCATGACGTTCACTTTAGCTGCCACATGACGTATGAGTAATGCAACAAGTGCAGGGAAGGACAATAGACAAGGAATGGAAAAATTCTCTCTAACTCCAAGAAGCTCCTCACACTCTGACACACCTCGAACCAATGACAATCCCCTCACTGCGAAGGGTTAGGGTTAGGGCGGATGATAGATGGGATAGGGATAGGGCGCAGTACATTGTACGCTTTAAGCATAATTATTAGTCTCTTACATGTCGATTGAGGTACAGATATCAATCA
Organism: Drosophila guanche; assembly: GCF_900245975.1. NCBI lineage: Eukaryota > Metazoa > Arthropoda > Insecta > Diptera > Drosophilidae > Drosophila > Drosophila guanche. The sequence continues at coordinate 184,839 of NW_022995749.1, forward strand.
AATGAATGCGTTTGGAATCACAAATAGGAAAGTAATAGATCGATCAAGGTCTCAATCAGATAAGCGTGTAGCGAAATCAATGGCAGAAGCAGCGCATCAAAGTTATGCAATGCTGGAAGGGATTATTTTTGTGCTAAGGAACATTCTTTATTCTGGCAAGACAGCCATGAAGCTGAGCCGTGAGTGTCAGTCAATTATGAGCAGCGGAACGACTTCAGAAAGGAATCAATTAAATGCTGCCATAAGCTACATAAATGATGCATCAGAATCAATCAAGTGGCCACCTCTGAACTTGTTTCAAGCGCATCCCATGGCTAAAGACCTTTCGCACAGCCAACAGGTTTCTCAATATATCAATAAGTCGTAAGTACCTGCTGCTGAATTAAGACATAAATTTGCCTTACTTTTGCCCATGAGATGCACAAATGATGAACAAACCTCTCAGATGCATGTACTCGTATGTATTGTATGCTTGTATGTATAATTAAAATTAAGGCTACTTGACTTTTTCAATGACTTCCAGTGTAATAATAAATCAGAGAGGCAGCTCGGCAGAGGCAGCAGTGGAGTGGAGTGCAGTGCAATGGAAGGGAGGGAGCAGGAGAAACCGAGAGCAAATTGAACAAGAGACAACAACATGCAGCACGCTGGGAGCAGGGGGCGAGAAGCGAGAAGCGAGAGAAGACAACAGAGAGACAGAGAGACCGAAAGACAGACAAAATCATCAACCGAAAAGCTCCCGATACCGATACTCGTACCACAACAATGCCCATAAGGTGGAAAAGATCTTCTTGTTGCTGCTGCTGCTGCTGCGTGTGGCACAAAGCAAAGAGCCAATAAAGAAGAGGCAATGTACAGAAATCGCGACACACAGACACAGTTTTGCTTTTATACCGTGCTACACTCAGAGAAAAAGTTGCACTCGAAATGCAAGAATATTTCAATTAATTTAAAAATACAAATGAAATAAATATAATTTAAATTCAAATAAATGCACTCCAAAATTAAAAAAAAAAAATATATATGAGATATGTATTTTAATGAGAAATATTTTTATAATAATGCCAGTCCCACTGCCAGTGCCAACATTAATATTTTAGATCCTTTTTTCTCTGTGTGTAATATGAAGAAATTGCTAAAAAGTCTGAAGAAGCAGCAGGCTAAGCAAAACCCAAATAATGTTTAAAAGCGAAAACGATTCCTTCCCAGTACAAGTACAATTTCGGAACTCTATGATGTCTCCACACTCTCTCTCTTTCTCTCTCTTGATAAGTAACAATTACAAATAAATCTTAATTAAATAACTGCAGACAGAAGGCAATTAAGTAAATTCCTTCTTGAGGGCAGCAGCTCCAGCTCGCTGTCATATAATATTCTGAGAGGACAAGCGCAGACCTCCCTCTATAATAAATGGCTATAGATGCGGTTTCTGATATAATCTCAATTACAAAACCATTTCGCTTGGCAATAGCCTCCCCCCGTGCGCGGAGTGAGGCAATGCTTAACCCATGACAATGAAACAACCAGCAATTAAGAGTGGAAAAAACACAACAACAAAAAACATAATTAAAATAATAATATTTAACAGACAACAGACATACGCGTACGCACCATATGAGATATGAGTGCTGGCGCGAATGAAGACTCGAAAACAGCAGTAAAAAACAAAAACAAAACCAAAAATCTTTTGTACTTCACGACGGAACGTGCACTAAAATATCAACTACACGGGCAGTGCATGCAACAAAGTGGAGGGGGTTAGTTGGGGAGGGTCTCGATAAGGTCTGTCAAGTAGTGACCTCACACGATGTGGACCAATGAACGCCATGAAATCTTGCACATGAACACGAAAGCACGAGGCAATCCACAGCCAAAACCCATTGCGATGGTTCAGGCAGGTCAAAGATCTCTCTCTCTCTCTCGTCATGTAAGTCCCAACCATCCCATGCACATGCCCATGTCCACATCTTACGGATTATGCTCTTCAGTTGGATTTAGTATGTTTTTTATTTATTTTTTTGTCTGACTGTCTAGGCCGTTGGTATAATTTTTGTTTTGCGAAATTGTTGCTGCTCGACTCATAAAACGCTCTTTGTTAATGGCCGTACTTCAGATGACTAATTCCCTGACTGCTTCTTCAATGCCTCGTGTCTGTAGCTATCCGTTTTGGGCCAATTGCCGCTTGCTTGTGCTTGCGCCGACACACGAAAAAAAAAACAAAACAAAACCCAAATTGATTTCGATTTCATCTGGGGTTATACTCTGGCTGGGATCATATAAAGTTTTTAAAGCAAATTGCAATGCAATGGAAAGTTTCCAAGGATCACAAATGTTTCATTTGAATCGAAATATTGTCGAAGCTTTTGAGAATATTTTGTGAATGCTTTTTGGGGAAAGACATGTGTACATCCAGTTTTAATTTTATTTTAAAAAGTTATCTAGAAGTTTTGCTATCAGAAACACATTCGAATATTTGTTAGTATCTAAGAACAATTACAATATTTATATCAACAGCATATATTTGCCATAAAAATAGGTGTTTCTGCAATGATTAATATAACTAGGAAACTTCTAAATTACACTCTTATTTATCTTGAAAGCAAGAAATTTCTATAGTTCTAGTTCCTAAGAATTAAAATGGTCAAAGAACTCAAGATAAAGATTCTAGTAAGCTCCTCTCCTTTTCTTATTAATAAATATTTTCCCAAAATGCGTAAGATAAATAAATTAAATGACTAAATCCACCTTTGAGCTTCGAAGGCCTTTATCAAGGCAATGCTCTTCATGACAAAGTATTTAATGCTCTGGGAAGGGTATTAAACCCCTAACTTGGTTCCCTTGTACTTTTTTTTTTATAGCCCCGCACGTCTAATTGAAATGTTAGGGGCAAGAGTGAGTGCCACCGCGTCGGACGAGGCATTTAAAAGACTCAATAAAGCGACAGAAAACAACAACGACAACGAAAATAAAGTAAATGAAAAGTAATATCTTTGTCTTATGCGTTTTTGCGCTTTCTGCCGAAATTCAGAGGCAAAGGTGAGCCGAGCGCCAGTCTGAGAGGCGAGTCAGTGTCTGAGAGTCCAAGTCTGAGACGGAGACGAGCTGCTAATGTGTGAGCTTCAGCTAATGGGGAGATGTCTGGGCACCCAGGGGTTGATTGCCTCAAACTTTGCCACAATGTATCTAATGGATGTGGCAACCGAAAGTGCTGCTGCTGCTGTGGCAACTATCTGTTGGCTGGCCATTGATTTTGCAAGATTTGCAAGGCCTGACCATTATTTTTTGTGTTTCTTTTGCGTAAGTGGCCTAAATGAAATGGACAAAAAAACAACAACAACAAAATGGAGCGTACTCACCTTTCGGGTGCGAATCAGCTTGGCCAGATCAACGGCAGGTATCTCCAGCAGGTGGCTGCGTATCGGTGGCAGCTTGCGCCGTATCACCTTGATGTTGGTGTACCGACTGTAGGGCACCACGAACCAACTGAAGACAATCATGGCCGAGCGCAGGAATCGGCGCATGATGTACCCCAGGATCCTGGAACAAAGTAGCACAGCAATTTTGACGGCTTGACACACGGAGAGGCTTGACAACAAATTAAAGAGAGCGCGCACTCTATCTCGCAGATAAATGGCGCCACTACACAACACTGCACACACGACTGGGCGGGCTGGACTGAGGGGGGGCTGGGGACACACGAGTATCTGAACAGGTTGGCAGGATTGTGCAATGTTGCAGCTGACTGCAATTGATGGCAAAAAGTGCCAGCAGAGACGACTGGCAACTGCTGCTGCTGCTGCTGTATTTTCGCTTGCACAATATTCACTTGAACACCGGACTGGGCTGAGGGGGATCTGTGTGTGATGCCTTTTTGGTCAGTTGGCTAATAGTTGCGTTACTTTCTTAGCCCCCGAAACTAGTTTTGCGCAGGCAAAGTATCTCTGGGATGCACTCGCATATGACACGACTGGCACGGCACACGCATGCGCAACGTTTCTCCGGCTTTCATTTTGGTTACACTTTTAATTTTGTATGCCCTATCACATTCCAGGCTTCAATCGGGGCAGCCCGGGTTAACTTTTCTATCTGACTGTCGGATGAATCTATTCCGAAACGAACTGAACCGAACCGAACCGAACCGACGCGAACGAGACGAGCAGAGCAAATAAACATGGGGCAAGCATGCCGCAAAGTATTTAAAGCGTTGCTTTGAAGAGCTTTGCTCTCTCTCTCTCTCTCTCTCGCTCAGTCTCTCTTTGTCTGCGTACTCTCTTCAATGCTTTTAGGCTGCTCTTAAGCTTTGTTGTACGAGTAAGTAGTTCCCAATGGAAATGGCTTTGCTCTGACTAAGCATCAGTTACAAGTGCGTCAATGCCAACGTATGGGCTTACTATCCCTGCAGTTAACTACTTGCCCTGACCCGTTGAACCCCACATTACCAGAGATTGCAATTGGAATGACTTTCAGCTGTAAACAAAAGGAGGAGGAGGACCCATATCGGCGCTAATTACAGACATAACTGATCAACGCTCATGATCTGTGTGTGTTTTTCTCTCTTGTAAAGTTATGCATGCTGACCCCTAGTTACAGCTCGGCCTGAGATCAGCGGCATGCAAACAAAGGAGCCCAGCAACGTCATTCGTTGTATAAATATTGCTTCAAGCTGAGGTTTCCGGGGGAAAACCCTGTTCCGGTCTATTTACAAAGAGTGTGAAAAAACAATTCCTAAGAACTCAAACAGAAAGCTCGAACCCTGAACCCATTTAGTATCACGTTCCCTTAACAGATAAGTCGCCTGGGATACACTTAGAACGTGTGTCAATGAATCAGCTCTATTTGCACCCCATTCATAGTTCTACAGATCTCACATGCTCGTGTCCAATCAGTTCCTTAATTAATAATCATTAAGAAATCAAAGCTAATACTCGCACATTGCATGTCGTTGCAGCTGTTTTGATGTTTTCCTAATGATTACAAAAATATGTGTGTGGAGTGTACACCCCCCGTAGAGCTCAGTGATAGATCTGACACTTGTGGATTGGAGTAAACCTCTACGGGAAGATTACAGTGAATCATATTGGATATTTACATTCATAATGTATGGATTCCAATAAAAACTATATCAATCGAAGGGCTGATATATAATCATAGATTTACGTCAGTTGTAGGACTTTGCTGCACAGGCAACTGACGCACAAGCGAACAGTGTCAAAGAGAATGCCTGAGAATGGACAAAACAAAATACACGCCGTGTGGGAGTGTTCAAACTTTGTAGATGAGTGCACACAAGCTCTCTTTTATATATCTTTCGGACTCTTTTGGACATGTCATTGTAACTTTAGGAAACTTTTGTTGAAACCATTGTAGTATTATTATCTCAGCTCCCAATCAATGCACGCGGCGATGAATCAATACAATTTGGAACACTCTAACGATTTGTTTACAGATCGTGCTATGACCTCAAGGGACGGTGTGCGTGGTAGCCCAGTGATCAGTCCGACACTTATGGTGAGCATTCAGGCGTAAGTTACTTATTTACGACAATAAAATTGCTTTTTAATTGTCTGGGGGCATTAGGAAATAATTGCACCATATTAGGGACTGGACGTAGAACAACAAACAAACAAAAAATAAATACCTTTAAATGCTAGAAGCCAAACTAATCATTTAGATGGTCGAATGCGAATACTTGTGCTGAGATCACGCCATCCAAGATGTCAGCAAGGTGGCATAATTACAGAGAACGAATCAGAACGATAATAACCAGGCAGCCACGCAGAGCAATAAAAGATCTCATGCGCTGCTGTAATAATATGCCATCTGGGGCTTATTAAACTCCGATTGTGGTAGTTCGCCACGCACAACGCAAGGGACTAGTTTTACAGTCATGATTTGAAAGGATTCAGACTCGCGTGGGGGAATTCTCCAAGGTGAAACGTGAATTGAGTCGGTGAAGAGTGCGGCAGAGGAACGCAGCTCTTAAACGTTGCTCCTCTCTTTAGTGGTCTCTCAGAGTAAACAATAAAAGATAACAGAAAAGATAAACAGAGAGACATAATGAGAGAGAGCTTCAAGTGAGCTTCCGTTGTGGGGGTCTCTTTTGCCCAGTGACGATAAATGTGTCCGCGGATCAAGTTGGGTCGCAAAACTTTCCATCGCCGTAACATACATAGATAGCCACTAGATAAGTTAGTAGCTGCAGCCGACAACCGACCGAGAGCAATGTTGTCACCGAAACTCTGCCAGCGACTCCATTGTGGCTTTGTTAATTACAGAGCTTGCCAGAGCTTGAGAAACTTTGCAGCCGCCACTGGCGACGACAGCGATAACAATGCTACTGTGGGGGAGCGTGAGCATCCGCTGAAGGGCGTTCGCATTCTGGACTTGACCCGCATCATTGCCGGTCCCTACTGCACCATGGTGCTGGCTGATTTGGGGGCAGAGGTCATCAAGGTGGAGCGTCCGCATTTCGGCGATGAGGCCAGAAAGTGGGGTCCCCCCTTCTTGGAGCATAGCAAAGATGCCGCCTACTTTCTAGCGCCAAACAGGAACAAGCAGAGCGTTTGCATTGACCTGAAGCGTGGCAGGGCGCTGATCCACAAGCTGGCAGAGATCAGTGATGTCCTCGTGGAGAACTACGTTCCGGGCACACTCGAACGCTACGATCTGGGCTACGAGCAGATGAAGAAAATCAATCCCAAGCTCATTTACTGCACACTCAGTGGGTATGGATCGGTGGGGCCGTATGCCAAACGTCCGGGCTACGATGTGATTGCCTCCTCCGTGGGTGGCCTGCTGCACATCACTGGGGAGAAGGATGGTCCGCCCAGCAAGGTGGGTGTGGCCGTGACAGACGTGGCCACCGGGCTGTATGCCCATGGAGCGATCCTGGCAGCCCTCTACCAACGGCAGAAGACTCAGCGTGGCCAGAAGATCGACGTGGACTTGCTGTCCACCTGCTGTTCCCTGCTGATAAATGTCGCCAGCAACTACTTGAACGCAGGCACCGAGGCAAAGCGTTGGGGCACAGCCCACTCCAGCATTGTGCCGTATCAGAGCTTCAGGACGAAGGATGGCTACCTCACGCTGGGCGCCGGCAGCGATGCGCAGTTCGTGGAGCTGTGTCGCCTGCTGGGCATTGAGTCTGTGGCGGAAGATGCCAAATTCAAGACAAACAAAGATCGAGTCCAAAATCGCGAGGAGTTGGTCCAACTGCTGGAGGAGATTCTGGCGCAGGAAACCTCCAAGAACTGGATGAAACGCTTCGAGGGTGCCCCGTTCCCGGTCGGCCCGGTGAACAGCATTAGCGAAGTGTTCGACGATGAGCACATTAAGGCAATTGGCCTGGTCAAGACACTGCCGCATGCTCGCGATGGATCAGTCAAGGTGGTCGGTCCGCCTGTGGTGTACAGCGAGGCACGCAACGATGCCCGCACGGCTCCACCCATGCTGGGCGAGCACACGGATGCCGTGCTGAGTGAGCTGCTCGGCTATGGGCCTGAGGAGCTCGCCTCGCTGCGGCAACAGGGCATTATTCAGTAAGCAGTAACCTTTGCCAGGTAAATCCTGTACAATAAATCTCAAGTAACGAAGTGTCTTTCGAGCAATAAATGGGCCAGTCTGCTTCATTTTCTCTATATTTCATTATGCCGGTAAGACGTGCTGTCACTGTCTGGCCTGATCTTCATCCTCCATTCCCCGTAGTTCTCCCCTGAGCATGTGCCGTGGAGCCAGCGCACGAGTCGGCAGAAGGCGATCATTGTGGTATTCTACACCCTGATGCTGGCGCTGGTCATAAACATTGTCGGCTTTATCGTTTTCTTTTGCGTGTTCAAACACAACGAAAAGTACGCCATGAAAATGAACGAAGAGAAGCCCAAGGACAGGCAAACCAATGCAGCCGCGGGAGGGGGAGTCCGCTTACCTGAATCTGAGAATGTCCAGCTGCATGCACACATATGCAAATATCGATTTTAGTAACTTCCTCACTGCGTGGCACACACGGCAAAATGTAAAGGAGAATGGCAATAAATAAGCAAAATAAAGAACGGGCACTCAGAGGGAAAACTCACTTTTAAATCTCAACCAAAAATTTGATTCACTGAAACAAATGGTTATTGCACTTTGCTGTGGTGTAGAGTGAGAGCGTCCGCTCACGACGGCGACAGAAAAATATTTGTGTTTTTGTTTGTCAGTGGGAAATGCTGCTGCTGCTGCTGCTGCCAAAAACTAACAACGTTCGCCGCGCTGCTTGCTTCGGTGTTTAGGTGTAGGTGTAGGTGTAGGTGTGTGCCCGTCAATGGCATATTGCGGCTTGTGTTTGCCTTTGGCTTGTGTGCAAAGTGCACTGGCCGCATCAGACTCTAGAGTGGGGGCTTCGCTGATCGGTCGTGAGTGTGGATTTCACACTTATTCCTAGCCCCAAAGTCGAGTTAAAAAATCTAACCCACACCCCCACCACCAATAGATTCAATTAACAGTTATTCCAAAGCTTTGACTGCAGTGTTGATAAAGGGCTTAAGGGCAGCCTATTTACTTATTTTTCGATTCAATTAAATACTAAAGCCGTACAGTGGCAAATCCTATGACATAGTTGTTATACTCTTCGTGTGTAGGGTGCACTATGGTATAGTGTCATAGATCAGGCAAATACATGAGGCAATCAAAAACCAAAACCACAACGTATGAGACTGTTGACAGGTGTTTATCTCCCACTCCATCCACAACCCTATCCACACAATTGAAGAACGTATTTATTTGCTGCCTTATTCTGGGATATTGAGGACTTTGAACTAAGCCAAAAACTGCTCACAAAGTATGGAATGGACAGTTTCCAGCGTTTCCCCGTATAATTATTTGAAAATCTCAACAGTTTAGCCCTGCCAACTCGTTCTATCGTGTTGGTATTTTTACAGACGAAGCAGTACTTTTCCCATTGCAGTCACACTGTAACTGTCTTGTTTTTGTTAAATAATAATTTTTTCTGTCAAATTTAGCAATCATTATGCCTAAACAACCATCGTTTGTGTCGCGCAACCTGGTCACCATTGTGATGGTGCCCAGCCTGATTGGCATACACCTGGGCTGGAGCTACATGCAGAACAATCGCAAATTGGTCACAGAATCGGAGCAGATAGACTCCCCGCCGGTCACGGTGAGTGGTGGCTCCTGGCAGTAAGAAGCATCCATTAATGATGTCTTAATCCCTCGTTTAGTTTGCCAGATTCGTTTGGCACAAGATAACAGGTGAAGGAGAACAGAGTACGGCGGAGACGCAGCCGACAAGCAGTGCGAAATGAGGCAGACATGAGAGGGGGCAGAGGACATGGATTGATCTTAAAATATACAATCTATTTATTGTATAGAATTAATTAAAAACTACAAACGAACGGTATGATACAGTTAGCCAACTGCTGCTAGCCACAAAGGAGGTCAGAGTGGAAAGAGCAATCAGAATGTGACATAAAAGGATTCTATTAAACTGGGTTATTCCTATCCTAAATATTGGCGATTGCAACTGAGATTACTGCTGCGTTACGATCGAGTTGACGGTGAGGTTGTCCAGCTGGGCATTGAAGAGCACATCGCTGATTAGCTTCTCCGCAATGATGCGCTGCGTGGGATTGACGACGCGCAATTTGCTGGCCACATTCACACCAATCGCATCGTATTCGTCATGCGGCGGAGGCTGCGGTGCGGCTGTGTACGCTGTGGTGCCCGCATTGCTAAACAGAGGCTGATAGTGTTCGCGTCCGATCTGAATGGTCGGCACAGACTGGCTGTGACCATTCGCCTGCTGTAGATGCATTTGCTGCTGGTGTTGCTCCAGTGAGTTGACGGCCTGTTGCGTTGCGGGAAAAAACTTTAATTTATTGCCACGAGAGAACCAAATGGTAGCCGCTCACCTGTTGTATCTCACGCTGAGAGTTGGAGTCTAGGGATGTGATTTCCAGCACTTTGACGGCATGTCCCTGGGCTGCCGCAGCTGCTATGGAGTTCTGGGCCGCCGCCGCTTGTGCCACTAGCTGCTGGTGTGCCTGGACGGCAGCCGCGTCATGCTGATGCTGTTCGTTCTTCACCAGCGTCACACAATCCGCTGGCGTCACGGTTATCGTGCTTAGGGTTGCGCCCTCACTGCTGACCACCACATTGTTGTTGGCAGAGACTTCCTCGACTTCGTCGGAGGATGTGGGCGCTAAGTTGTCCATATGCTGGGATTGTGTGTTCGTGTGATGGGACTCCTCCTCGTACTCCATGGACTCCTCGTCGTCAAAGCTGATCTGCAACTCGCGCTTTGGCTTGGTGCCCAGCTCATGCCGCTTGGGCTTGTGGTCGGCAATGAAGAGCAGCTTGTCGTAGTACCACAATCGCGTCTCGTAGTCGCTCTTGCAGGTCGTCTTCCGAAACTCTCTCCGAAATGCCGAGCGAAGTGAGTTGATCTTTCTGCAAAGCAAAAGCAAGTAACGTTAGATCGAATTGCGAGATAGGGGAGCATCATTACAACCTTACGACCATGGGTCGGTCGGGATTCGGTTCGACCTCTTTGAGCTTCTCCACCAGCCTGTCGTAGGATCTGTTTCGGGCGGCATGATTGCTGTAGTCGTTGTGCTTCGGCTGCCACAGGCACTCTTCCTCCTGGTACTGCTCTATAAACTCCGTGAGCCAGTGCCGCGAATACGACCTCAAGTCCACGTTCATCTTTTTATTGAGCAAAATGTTGATTTTTTTTATTGTACTGTTTTTGTTTTCAGTGCGTCTCGCGTGAAGTTGGCTACAAAGCATGAAAACCCTGCTGCCATACGACGAGTTTTTGGTGGAGTGGCAACGCTCAGCCACCCTCTTACATATTTAAGGCTATATCTAGCTTCTAGAGTTTAATGGAAATAGGGTATCAAATTATTATAACATCGTTTGACAAGTAACAAGTTGTGATTTTCACCTACAGCACTTTTCATTCCCAATTTTAAAAGATGATAATGAAGGTTTAGAAAGTTGTGTTGCTAATTACATAAATATGTAGTTAATATGTAGCTAATGCGCATTTACAGTTATGGCATGTTTAGACCATCTTCGTTTAAATCTTATTTAATACACAGTCTAATAAAACTAAGTCATGACAATAGGACAATCATGTGGAGATTTGATTGATACTTCAGCTAAAACTATAGTTTTGGCGCTGAGACTCCTAACTAGCTAGTAAAATGAAATAGAACATCAAAATCGAGGAATCTGATCTAAGACTACGGTATATTTTACGGTATATTTTGAAAATGAAAAAGTATATTTCGGTATATTTTATAGGACCCGACGGTATATCTTCTCGATAATTCTGCGGTCCTACTGAACCCCAAGTCGCGCGGAAATAATAATAATAATACAAAAATAATGATACAAGAGTTTGCGACCGACGAAATTGTGAAATAAATGAATTCACTCATTTGGCATGACCGAAACCTACGAGGCAGATACAGTGCCAGTGCAAAGTGTAAGCCGAAACTTCGGTTTCGAGGGGAATCGCCAAGAATAAATCTGTGCTAGTAACAAAAACAAAAGGTGTGTGTTGCCTTAAGAGCTTTTCAACATAATTTATTGTTGTTCTTTTCTTACCTAATTATATAATGTACAATGTACAATGTGATTGTGGGTGTGTGTGTGTGTGTCTGTGAAAGTGTTTTGTGTTGCAATAAACTGGAGTGAACAAGGCCCCTTATGATAGATATGTAAATAAAAGATTAGCTAAGGTAGCACATTAAATACGAGTGGATGGGGTGGTAAATAATTTTCACTTGTCTTTGTGTGTCTGTCTCTCAGACAAAGAAAAATATTTCCAACAGTAAAAACAACAACAACAACTGCAGCGAAAATCGAGAAACAGCTGTTCCTCTCTCTCTTTCGAATCCAATAAGAATAAAGTCACGTAGCTCTTTCCAGAAGTAAACAACAAATAAAAGCGAATCAAACTGCGTTCTTTGCCAAGTAAATGCATGCTCTAACTAATTGAATTTGCATACTATAACCATAACCATATAGCATGTAGTATCAGCAATTTCAATTTGTTGTTGTCTTGCTTGATTCAATTCCACTTGCCCCGACTGACTTTCCACTGCCGGGTACAAAGTCCAGTCCAAAATGATACCTCTCCAGCCCTCTCCCCCGTTTCGCTGGCGTTTGAGTGTGCCTATTTATGGACCAGCCCGTGTTTTCTCAATCGCAGCGACAAACAAATTTCAATGCCAGCATCAGAACTAGAAACGGAGTGAGCAACTTTTTCCCTGGATCAACTGGATATAGCCTTGACTCAAGTGCAAAACAACAAACCATTTGCTAACGAACTTGTTTGCATTCATTGAGCGTTGCGCCGGCAGCAGCAGCAGCAACAGCAGCAGCATCCCCATTCCTTGCAGCGTACCCTGTGCTGAAAGCTATTTGCCTGGCCTCAAAATAGTTCAAAACGGTATTCTACTCTTATCAGAACGAAAGCAGGGCAATTGGAATGCAAGCAGTGTATGTAGGAATAAATAGAAGGTAAAGCAGTAAGAGATATCTTTTACAGTTTCGGTGCAGTCTTTGCTGAGCATGCCCTACCTGCTATTCAATACACCGTTATTGTAGTTATGCCTATGCCTCTGCTAATGTTGTCCCCCCCGCCACACCACAATCACGTTCAAGGCCAGCCTTATGCGAAATTTGCGAATGTATTTCTATACAGCGCTAATGATTCGCTCTCTCTCTTTGAAAGCTTTCCTGCACCGATCTGTCAATGAAATGCGTTAATTTTAGCCGCTGCCCACTTGGAACCGTGCCCACCCCAAAACCCAAAGTGATTCTCTCCACACGTGCGTTGACACACACACACACACTTACTCAAACATGTACACACACTTCGCATGATAATTGTTTTGGAGGTGTGTGCTACACCGAAAGGCCTTGCTTTGGGTCTCCACTGATAATTTGCTATTGCTGCTGTTGGGTTGTTTGCTCTTAATAATTCTCGTAGAACACCCACCAACACAAACCCAACCGGTTTTGCGGTTTGTTTAGCAATTTATGCGAGCAAACAACAAGACAGAGCGAGCCCGAGCCCAGGGGTCGATCGCCCAGCAGCATGATTGTATTGGTTGCTCCCTCCTATCTATTGTAAGACGCAATTGGCTCGTACAAAGCGAATCTTATCAGGTGCGGCTGCTTAATCATAGAACATTCTAATCTGTGACCAAGTTTCGCGCTTTCAGTAGCCAATACTTGGCACGCACCGCGGGCCCAAACCAAAGTTCAATTCGGAATGTTGCTTACCCTTAGGGCAGATAACATAGAGTCCAACTGCTTCAACTTGGCCAAGAATTTGTGTCTGAAAAGATTCTTTTTTGAACTTATGCCAGGGAAGAATTCGTTGGCTCGGTTTTGCTTCAATTGCGAAACAATTGTGACAGTTTCTAATTTTTGGCATAGACATGCCAAACGCTCTTTTTCTTATCAACGAAAATAAATCTACCACATCAGAACATACATACAGTGGAGGCTCAAAAAGAGAGAGCACAGTGTAAACATGGTGCAATTGGTGGTTAATAAATTTCCCATAAACAAACGGACACAGAAAATACAAATTTCCAGTATACATATTTAATATTTTAATTGAATTATTATTATTATATTAAATATTATTAGTGAATTAGGACCCAAACTGATGCTTGTTTGGAAAGGTATTGCTTATGGATCGTTTACGTAGGAACCAAACCCAACAAAATTAGTTGGGCAATCGTTAAAAGTTCGTTGAACATCAAACTAAAAACCTACAACTTATCTTCGACTTGACCCAAAATATAATTTGCACGCCTCCCTCCCTCATTGACATCTCAAGAAAGTTGAAAAATATTATTTGTTGGAGGCCAAAGCTCTATCTGAGCAGTCCAAAAAATATTTGTTTATATCGAATCAAGCTTTAATCTGCCACGTCATGCACAGGACATGCATTTGGTGTTTCGATTTTAGGGAGATCTCTGGTGAGGAAGGGATGAGGGTGTGCCATTAGATTGTCTTCGATAACACAATTTGTTTCTCTTTAAAGAAATGCATCCTTTCGAGAGTTTACTGTATACACTGTCCATATGTCCCTATGTTATATGACCATCTATATTTCTATCTATGGGTGTATGAGGCACGCCTCGTAATGATTAGAAGTCGTATAAGTGCACAGTCAGTGTCCGACACAAAGCGAAAGTAAATTGGTAGAGAGAATGGAAATTGTTTTGGTTTTATTTCGGGCACTTTTTGGCTATATTTGATGGCTGTTATCGGCTGTTATGATAAGCCACTGCTTATGCATGGCTCAAATTGATATGAAAATTAATTTCTCGTTTCGTTTTTGCCCCAGGAACCAGGAGTCAGAGTCTGCCATGAGCCGTCTTCTGGAGAAGCCGAACATTGCCATGTCCATCAAGTCAACGGGTAGTCAATTATCGAGCACAGCGGCCACCACGGCAACGGGTGAGGGCACTGCTGCTGCTGCTGCATCCACAGACTTGGAGGATGAGGATGGAGCGCATGGAGCGCATCAAGTAACAGAAACACCCGCCAATACAGCCAACACCAGCCCCAGCCCCAGTCCCAGTCCCAGAGGTAGGTCTTCCTAGACTGCTGCCATTTCCCGCTGATTTTAATTTTCCCTTCTTTAGTTCGAACCAATATCGACCAGGTGGTCATTAGTCTGGTGTCTGGAGCGGCGGCAGGTGCTCTGGCCAAGACTGTCATCGCACCGCTGGACCGCACAAAGATCAATTTTCAGATACGCAAAGATGTTCCCTTCTCGTTTCGTGCCTCGCTGCGGTATCTGCAGCACACCTACGCCAATGAGGGTGTCCTGGCCCTGTGGCGCGGCAACTCAGCCACAATGGCCAGAATTGTGCCCTATGCGGCCATACAGTTTACGGCCCACGAGCAGTGGCGCAGGATACTGCAGGTCGACAAGGATGGCTCCAAGTGGGTTACAATCTAACCAGCTGCCTTTTGGCTTCCACTTTGACTCTCTCTTTCTGTTGCAGCACAAAGTTACGTCGCTTTGTGGCCGGCTCACTGGCGGGCATCACATCCCAATCGTTGACTTATCCTCTGGATCTGGCACGCGCACGCATGGCTGTCACGGACAGATACACGGGCTACCGAACGCTGCGGCAGGTCTTTGCCAAGATTTGGGTGGAGGAGGGACCACGCACGCTGTACCGTGGCTATTGGGCCACAGTGCTGGGCGTGATACCCTACGCGGGCACCTCCTTTTTCACCTACGAAACCCTGAAGCGGGAGTACCATGGTGAGGAGTGCTTCATCCCACAAATGATAGTGAATTTGCACGCTAAAATGTTTTGCTTTATTTGCAGAAATGGTTGGCAATAATAAACCGAATACTCTAGTCTCGCTGGCGTTTGGTGCTGCGGCTGGTGCCGCTGGCCAAACGGCGAGCTATCCCCTGGATATTGTGCGACGAAGAATGCAGACGATGCGCGTGAATGAAGCGAACAATGAACGCTGTCCCACCATTCTGGAGACGCTCTCCAAGATCTATCGGTAAGAGAAGACCCTCCATCCACATCCACACAACTGATTAAGTTGTTTATTTTGTGTGCTTTTGCAGCGAGGAGGGCATCAAGAATGGTTTCTACAAGGGCCTCAGCATGAACTGGCTCAAGGGCCCCATAGCTGTGGGCATTAGCTTCTCCACCTACGACCTGATCAAAGCCTGGCTGCGGGAGTTGTCCCACTTGAAACGTGGCCGGCTGGAGGATTAGCAGTCGAATCCTTCCGACCAAACACACACCAAAAAAACGCACTGCTTTTGTTCTTAAGTCTCATTCGATTCAATGATAAAGTGTTAGATATTTTTAGTTGTTAATTGTGTAGGAGAGCAGGAGATAGCATAATTGATTTATTATTATCCGCTTTAAGCCCAAAAGTAATCAAAAAATAGTCTGTATATTGAGCCCTGGTATCCTATTTTGTATTCAGTGGCATTAACTGGACAATAACTTACTCTTTTACTCCTAGACTAATGATTTAAAGAAGATTTGTATTTGTATCGAGTCAATTTGCTTTCGTAAATGTAAAAATTGCCATGAATTTATGAATGTTCACCAGCGAAATCTTCTTATGCATATATTATAGATATATATATATATATTACGAGTATATTGTATGTTAGTGTGTTTTTTATAATTATAAATAAATTTACAAAACTTGTTTAAACAATGGAGCATACTTTGGTTGGGCTGACATTCGAACAGGCCGCCTTTTTCTTTATGTTGGGTGGCAGCACCAGCGATTGCTTTCCGATATTTTTGAGTTCGTCACATATTTTTGTATGTTTTTTCAAAAAAACAATAAAATGGAGTGCTTAATATTAGCCCATTTTGTATGAAATTGATTCTTCTATCTGATAAAATTATATGTTAAGTTTTGGGACACCCAGATAGCTAGTAATATAAGAACGAATATCAAAATCGAGGAAATGGAATATTAACCCATTTTGGTCTTTATTATATATTTTTAACATCGATAATTACATTGTTATATTGGTATATTTTCGAGGGTCTGTCGGTATATTGTATCGATAATTCCGCGGTCACACTGCTCGAAGATCCGCGTTAAAACTAAACAAATTGTGATTATAATTAATTAAAGCATTGGAATCCCAGCCATTTTCATAATTGCGACGAACAAAATTCCGCGTCCTGTATGCGGTTTGCATATCCGCCAAAAGTGTTCAACCTGCCTCTGCGGCCGCTAGTCAAAAGGGCTCAACCAAAAATCATCAAAGGGACGCAACCAAAGGTGAGAGATGGCTGCAAAAATGCAGGCGTAATTATTTAAATGACTATTGATTTTGCGAGTTACACCCACCGCCCTCCTGTTGCTTCACCCAGCGGCGCACGAGACGATTCCCAACCTATGATACGGGGGTGAGATTTGCGCTGGCGCTTGTTGCTGCGCACAACAGGTGAAAAAAACACTGGGTGGGGGGACGGCGCCCTCTGCAGCCCCTTTGGGCAGTGTAACGCAGTGGCTGTAGTTAACCTTGGCTTCTTGTGGGGCTAATCAATTAATTGTAATTAATTATCCAGAAAGAAATGGTCTGCAAGTGTGTATGTGCTTAGGTATGTGCGTGTGTGTGCACACATACAGTGTGCGGCTCATGGGAGGAAGCGCCAACTTGTTCCAGCGGTACCGGACCAGTTTCTCGCATGCCCACAAGCTGTTAAATATTTATAAATTTGTGTAGAACATAAATTGATGGAATTCGCAGAAACGCAAATTGTTTTATAAACAAATGAAGAACGGGTCTCGATGACCAGATATCGCAAAGCATATCGATACATCGATATATTACAAAGTTGCGCATTCACAATATGGCAAATAGCTCATTCACAATTTTGTTCAATCTTGTTTTTTTTGTTTCTTAACTAATTTTGCCCCACAATTTGTTTCAACCGTCATCCGCGCATCGCGCATCCGCCACATGCCACATTGAAATCAGAAATTCAGAAAAGTCCGTTGATTATCTGTTTGAATTGAGTGGTCAACTGCTGGTGCGCGTCGTCGAACTATTTATAAATGTTTAACAACTAAACAAGTTAGAAAACATTTACACTCGCGCGCAACAGGCGTGCATGAGAAGAATAGTCCTTTGAATTTTGCCAACAAGTTGCATCCCTTTTCAAGTGTCGTTTTCGAATTTCGCGTGAAAATCGTTCACCTAAGGCGTGTGCTGGCGCTGCTTTTTCATCCCGGAGGACACCGAGATATCCAAAGAAGCCAAGCCGAACGGAAGACATAAGTGCTTGTGTGTGTTCGTACGTGAGTTGTGTGTGTGCGTGCACGATTTAAAAATAAAACAGCAAATACATAACAAAAAATATCGAAAGCAACAGCGCCGCCAAATACCCACACAATCTAAGGCGCGACCTGTACGTGTTTACACATTCTAGACTGTCCGGCTGTCTCTGTGTTGGTGTGCACCAAAAGGTAAATAAAAAGAACAATCTAGTGCGGGGGGGGGCCACGCTCGTGCGTGTTTGTGTATGTGTGGGAGGACTTCCCAGGCAGCGACGTCTTCGTCTGTCTGCTGCATTTCGTCGATGCGATGCGCCGCACTGTGGGCGGGATGCAGCATTTTGCGCAGAATGTTTTTAATTGTATGAAAGTTTCCAAATATGTGTTTTAGGAAGTCAACAAATTGTGTGTTTTCTTTGACCCATGAAAAATCATGTGTTTCCACTTGAAGTTTTCTTTATTTTGTATACACAAACAGACACATATGCACATATCAATGTGTATGTACATATGTACATGCATACATAAATACAGCGCTCCTGTTTCTTATTGTTGTTGTTGGCAGCGCATGTCGTTGCCGTTGCCGTTGCCGTTGCCTTTGCTGTGGCCATCTTCGTTCATGGTTATATTTCCAGGAAAATCCATAAAAACAAAGGCAAAAAGAATTTCGAGTGCAATAGCACAAATAACAACAACAACAACCGCACATGAACACCACTGTACAATCGGGTATATATTAGCTCCGCTCTCTCTCTCGTTCTTACATCGCCCTGCTGGTTGTCTGAAGGGGCTCCCTCTTCTTCTCCCTCTCTCGCTCATCGTCTATCGCCCTATCATGCTCCTCATATTCACATGCTACTCTTGCTTTCATACGTACGCCGCTGTCGCTGTAGCGACTTCTGCGCGCTCAACACTTTTATCTCTGCTTCGTTCTCTCTTCTTCGTCTTCCTCTTATTTCCCCCCTTTCAACGTGTGTTGCGCGCACACACGTCGCCGTCACCATCGCCGTCGTCCAGTGACTTGTTGGCCAGGTCTGGCCCGGTCTGTCCACCGTCGCCGCCTCTTACCATTTTGGACAAATTACTCTTGTCAGCGGACGGCTGTTCGTGTCAATGACGTTGCGCGAGCCTTAACCCCTTTGTGTCCCGCTGGTAGACCTGAAATCTACAAAAAATCCCTTTCCCCCGGCCTAATCGTCCCCAATAGGTGGTTTAATAGATACGAGCTATGAGATAAGCAAGGTTTTCCTTTGTTAGACTTCCTAGAAGGCATTCTTTTCGTTTGTGATCAGCATTTTAAATACTAGAGTTTATCAAATAAATCCCCAATGCGTTGCATATTTCTGCTTATGTTTAATTGATCTTTCTTTATTTATGCTACAAGTTAATCTACAGAAAGTTATTTCTGGCTATTTCTTGCATTTCTGATACTATCCCAGTCCTGGGCTAATTTTGTTGCTCTCTTTCTTATCGCTTACTCGCTCTCTCTTTTGTGTTCTCTTACACTGACAATTTGTTATCACCAGCAGATTTATTGCGTTGCATTTAATTGTTCTGGTAATGTATTTACGTCCATACGAATGTAACTGGAGCACAGCCCCTTAGAGTGGTTAGTGGGGTCTTCAATACGCCATTCCGCGCTTATTGCTATCGCTGTGGTACTTGCAGACGTGAGGCGAGGATCTTCTGTACTTACACAAATAGCTTACAGCTGATCAGGTGCCGGTAAATGCTGCTTTTAAATCAATCATGCGACAGCGTAGAGTCAAAGTTATGTATTTATGCCCCAAAAGAACAATCAAAAAATTGTGCAATCAAAATTCGCCCTGTCCAAACTGTTGTTTAATGCACCTAATATCCTGAACCCTGTTAATCTTTTCTGATAATTATTTTTAGCTTAAGTTGATAAGAGACAACAGGAGACTGCTTGTAGACAGATTTATGCAGAAATTCATTTAAATAAGGTCAAATGATAAGAGGATTTTAAAAGTGTTTTATGTGTGTTTCGCATCAAAAATGTCTTCGGAGACACCGAAATACTAAATGCTAATTTGTCATCTTGAATTTTATGATACTGGGGATAATCATACATTAGGGCTGAGGGATGTTGTGTATGTATTTATATTTATCCTCCCAATTGGATGATCAGCAGCGCAATGCATTTGCCTAATATACCCAAAGAGCCTGCCTCTGCTCCTGCACGTAATCTCGCAAGCCGTCAAACATCGTACAAAATGTCAGGCGAGTAGCAACGATAAATGATTACTTAAATAACACTTGGTTTGTGCGGCGGCGTCCCTACCCCGCCACACTCTTCACTTTTGTTGTACGGAAAGAACTTGTATACTCACACACACGCAGATACACCCGTTCACAGGCAAGCATGTGTTGTGTATACAAGCACACACAAGCTTATTAAACATTTATGAGTGCAAAAACAATACCACAAACGGCACAAATTGTACGAACAAATGTACGAGCATCGGGCATAATGCATACTTGCTCGGAATATATTCGTATTTGTGTTGTTGTGTGTGTGCATGTATTCGTGTTTGCTTATAAAAAATTGAATAACAAAAAGTACAAACTGTCGAAGCAGCAAGAAGTCTGAAGCATGAGAAACAAACACCACACATGCATTCCGAATTGGGTGGGCAGAGCCCTGGGGAGCTTTGGCCAGGGCTCCCCCAATGGGAGTTAAATTGTGACCCTAAGGAAGGGATAGCGAAGGGTCCGAAGAACCATAACAAATTTGACCAAGCCATGCAATATTTTGGAATGGAACCAACAAACGACTGACCGATCTACCGACAGACTCAATTTCAGTACACATTTGTACCCCCCAACGTCTCGTGAACAACTGTAGCGGTTCCCATATGGCGAGAGCCCACTGTGATTGCTCTCCAGTTCCTTTGCCTTACACACTTTTTGTCTGTTATTTCCGTACTACAATAACCGTACTGGCAGGCGGTTATCAGCCGCAGTGCGTAGGCTGCTGCCATAAAACTTTCCACTAGCCAAAAAAGCTTTTCAGTGGAAATGAAAAATTATTTTGTTGGCGAGGAGCAGTGTGGGGTATGTCTTTGTGTATCCGATTCTATCTTGTTTATGGATAAAAGATAACAATATTTTCCAGAAACAGAAAATCTAGAATACACTATTCAAAATTCTTCTCGTATATGCATACTACTTTTCGGGATTAGAATTAACAATGTATCTGCAAGGGGGATTTTGCCGCACATGACTTTTGACTCTGGCAAAAGATACACACATACATGATAAATTCATAGATACAGATGTACTCTATGGAGATCGAAAAAACTCGGTGGGTCTGTTGGCTCTGGAACAGCGTTGCTGGCGCTGACTCATCATCAAAATTCTTATCTAAGACGCTTCCCGAACTCTTTGCAGGCCTCTGCCGCAGTCAGCATTAATCACAGAGCTAAATATTGCATTTCGGTTCGCTGCTACTTTGTAGATTCTCCCAATTCTGCTAATTCTCCCAGTACAGCCGCTACCCCTGCTCTATGCCTCTCTGCGGCTCTCTGTTTGTTTTCGATTCGCCTTTTTGTTTGCCAAAACGGCAGCAATAACAATTTGTGTGTGGGCAGAGCAGCTGGCCGGCTGCCCCGGGAGCTTGTGTCAGTCCCATACATTCGATCACAAAAGTATGCTTACATCTGAGGTACATTTTAAATAATATTTGAGTCTAGGAAAACTAATAATTAGAAATATTAAAGAAATAAAGTTATAAAAAATAATCTTTCTATCTAGAAATAAATTTAAAGCTGCGTAAAAAGTGATATACAACTCTAAAGCGATCTAAAATCAAGGGTCATAGAAATCATTTTGTGCATATCATGGATCAAGGATATGAAACTTTTATTTGAAACTTTTATTGTGGAATTGTGCAATTGGGCTGGGCAAATACTTTTTTCAGTGGCTGTACACAGTGTGCATACTCAACAATCTATTGACCGTATTTTAATCTGCTGTACGTACATATTTAAATACATATGTACATACATATTTGTATATGTATCGCATAGCAATATTCACAGCTAATTGAGCATGCACACACATAAAGCGCCATGGGTTTTCCCCCAATATTCAATTGAGTTGTATTTTTTTCCCAAGATTTTTCCGATTTTGCATAGCAGTACGGGGCGATACACAAACGGATGCAACACACAAAGTAAAAAGTGGCTAAACCAGTTCAGTTTTCACTGAAACTGCAAATGCAAGTGCAAGCGAAATAACAGCAACAACAATTCACTTTCTTTGCATTTGAAGGTTAGGTTTTGTTAGCTTGTAATATGGAATGGGGGCTAAAAGGTTCACTTTGCTCAAGGTCAGCATTAGGTGGGAAGAGTCAGTCCCTGTGTTCCGGGCATTTGACATTTGCTCTCATGAGAGCCCAATAAAATGATTATGTCAAATAAATGGAATACATTTTCCTTATCAATTTTCGGAGAATCCATTAGGTAATTTATTGTATTGTATTTTGTGCTGTAAGCGGGTTTTGTTTTTATTTTATTTTATAAAGTGACAGCTTCCGTTCCTTCTCATGGTGCATCTTATTTTTGGGCAAAGAAAATACCGATGCTTCGAGTATTTCAGAATTTGTGTGTGTGTTGTATGCATTGGACTAACGCCGATTCATCGAACCAGCGCCGAAAAAGATAGACGTCAATGCAAATTCAAGTTTTGCAACTGAAAACATTTTTCGCGGCCGAGAAATCGAAATGAATTTATATGTATACAAACCAAGATACGTTTAAGACACCAAATGGATGAGAAGATGGAAACAACGAAGATTAAATACCTTTGCAGTAGGAGGAGATGACATTTAAGCGATGACTTTATAAGCTAATCATTTATATTAAAAGGATAATAAAACCTTTCCTCAAATTTAAATTTAAACTTGCCGATTAGTGGGCTCAAATAAGGGTGACTGCTCCCAAAAATGCAAAATTATTCGCTCACAATGCCTTTTTCCCTAAACTTTTATATCTGGTCGCACCAACCGATCCCCAAACAAATCTTGGGGGAGCCCAACCACAGCGCTCTCTGTAAGGGTATTCAACAAGAAGACCAACAAAAGCTTCGTTACACATTTGTTTTGCTTGGTGTTACGTATGCGTGTGTGTATGCGGGTCTGTTTGTGGGGATGTGTGACGTGCTTTGAAGTCTCTCTCGGACGTATACACGTTTTTAACCCGCTGAGGCCGTCAACCAGCTCTCCAGAAATGTTGAGGGGAATTTTTATTTCTCTTAAAGTATTCTTTTACTATACCGGCGATGGACATGCGTGTATGGTGTGTGTGTGTGTGGCTGTGTGTGTGTGTGTGTGTGTGTGAACAGTTATGACAGCTTGTAAATAATATTGTCTAACATTTTGCGGCTGCAACTAAGTAAATAAACGATTTTGCACTCTACCTCTGCCCTGTGCCGTGGCCCCAACCTCTATCCAAGCGCTATCTATATCTACCTATCCTGCTCACACGAACTCACACACACAGAGACCCATTGTGAGCGATGTGTGTTGTGTTTGTTTCTGTGTGTTGTGTGGCCCATCTAACTACCGGTTATCGCGGCTTTTGTTGTGGCACTGCGGAACCCCTAGGGACCCTTCGACCGGCGATTGCGCGACCGCAACGGAATAAAGTTTTATCGTCAGTATATGTTTGTTTCCCTGCCCTGCCCTGCTTTGATCTGCGTTGCTCCTCCACCTACATCGGTTCGCATCTCAAAATAAATACATTTTGCGCTTTTAGCAGTCCATAACAAAAGTTAAATAAAAGAAGCCGCTACACTTTTTTTGTTGTTTTTTTTTGTGTTAGCGCGTCTGTCTGGAAGTTTTTTGTTTTCTGTTTTCATTGAGTATTGGCACTCGTGCGGATAGCGTTACCAAAACTGGAATCAGACCAAAACCTCCGAACTCCGAACCTAATGAGATTTTTTTTGATCTTCTCTGACAAGGGTTCGCTCATTGATGGATAGTCGTTTAGTTCGTTGTTAATTTCGTTAATTGCTATAGGTAGTGGGTGCTGATGAGGTGTTCAATTAAAGATGAAGCTTTCAATTTTATAACAGTTAAGACAAGAACATAGAACCCACGACTGAAGTAGCTTGAATTTAGAATGCAGAGAACATAAATTAAATAACCAAATACTTAATGTATTCTCTCAATCGAATTATTTGTTTCCTTAAATAAATGTAGTGCCAAAACCACGCGTTTAACGCCTATGATAATAGTATAAGAGTAGCTCTGTTTTACTGTATAAGAGAGTTTTGATTTGGTTATCAACTATTACTATTTGCTGGAAATGCGATAGCAGGAAAAGTTTTTTTTTCTGATGATAATAAATGTCGTAGGGTTAGATCGAAAAACACAACTTTGCCAATTGTAAAGATCGTTGAAAAAAGACTTGAAACGTGCCTAAGAATTGAATACAAATAAATTTAAACTTTGTAGTTTTTTTAATTTTTAATTTCTTCATTTTGTTAATGTAGAAACATTTTTGTTTTTGTTTCTGGAATCTACAGGGCATAAGTATTTCCATGAACCCAAGGAATTTCATGTTTCAAGTGTTTCTCATATACCATTCTTCATATCAAAAGTTCGCTTAATTTTTTGTCAGTGTACGCACGCATGTGGCTCTCTGAGATCGCGACATGCGAAAGATAAGTTCGCCCGAGTGTTGCCGAATTTTGGAATTGGAGTTGAGTGGAAACGACTGGGAAATGGAACGGCAACAGTTAATGCTCCCCAGTGACGACACACGCGCTTACATTTTTCGCGCTGAAGGGAATTCCTTTTGGACCCAGCCGGTGAGGGCGCTCATCCGTACACATTTTCGTCTACATGTTTTTTTGGTAATAGGTAATTTTAATTATTGCCCCACGCATGGGTACTTTCGTTGATAATACCCCTGTGTTGTGTTGCGCCCTGCCCACTTCTAATTATATATTATATTGTTGTGAGTGGAATTCTGTTTGTGCCAAAAATTTGCATAATTATGCCATTGGCCGACATTTCATAAACATTTCATAGACTAAACGTTGCCTGACTT
Organism: Drosophila guanche; assembly: GCF_900245975.1. Classification (NCBI taxonomy): domain Eukaryota; kingdom Metazoa; phylum Arthropoda; class Insecta; order Diptera; family Drosophilidae; genus Drosophila; species Drosophila guanche. The sequence continues at coordinate 209,732 of NW_022995749.1, forward strand.
TTCCACGGAACTACTATAAAGCCATTCAAAGTGTTGCAAAAACTTAGCTGATAAGGGCTGGCTGTTCGACTAGCTTTCCACCTAATCCTCGGGCACAATCTTTCACGGCAACTGATTCATCAACCTACTTTTTGGCCAACAGGGGCAGATGGCCTGGCCTCTTATCAAAATGCAGAGTGGCGTCTATATATAATATACCAAATTTCCAGCAAAGTTCGATTATTCTAACTACTTCGGGCTAATTTTCATATCATTTCATAAACTTGTACAACTCTTGCTCGCCCTCAGTAGAGAGCCAAGTCTTATCATGACCAACATATAAGCACAGAGTCAACCTATTGAGATCTTTAGTTGTGTTCCTTCTATTGATCGGTAAAGGCGCTGGGTAAAGCTATCAAAAATATCATATTTACGGCGACAATTTTGTGCGTTTGTTTGTTTGTTTGTGTGCTTTGATTTGTAAACGATCCCATATTTGTTTGTAAACAATCTGTTTTCATTTTGCCACCTGACAGCAGCCAGACGGAAAGGGCGCGCAGTTGGGGGATCGGCTGGAGAAAGGAAATTCCCGAGAAGAGAAGCGGAGCCCAGAGTTCTCTCAGTTGTTTGTTGCTGACTTTTGTTTAGGTTTTCACCTTGATAACCTTAACATTTGTGCGACTGCTGCTTCTGGCTGCTGGCTGCTGTCTGCCGCTGTTGCTGCATCGATCTCTCGTTTCATTAGACAGCCAATAAACATTATTGCTGATAACATGAACGGAAAAGTACCATTAGAGAGGATTGGTGGATAGGTAGGGGATGGCGGTGAAAAGTATGTGCCAGCAAAATGTTGAAGGGAAAAACTTTGTACCAACTTTTGTCCGTGGCTTCTTTCCGACTGACTTGGCATATTAGACAGCCAAGAAAACCTTGAACTACTTTGGTTTTTCGAACTAAAAAAAGAGTCCGAAGGGCAGCCAGAAGCAGCAGCAGCAGCAGCAAGCAGCAAGCACATTTATGAATAGAAATAAACCTGTGTGTGGTGGAGAGATACAATCATTTATCCCGGAGACTACCTAAGGTCTGGAACTGGAACTGGAACTGGGACTCCTTACTCTTCTCGCTCTCTTCTTTTGTTTTGTTTTTGGGATCATCGTTAAGTGAGCCGCACATCCGATTTTTGTTGTTCCTTGGAGCAGAGAGGCACAGGTATCAAAAAGCCACGACCTGTTTTCATTTTTCTGTACTTATTTTTCTGATTTCTGGTTTTTGACTTGGTTGTAGGTTTTTGTCCCTTTTGTTTGGGCTGCATTTTCGGGCTGTGTTTCCAGTCATTAGATCCTTATCTAATTTCGTTTCTGCTTCTGGACTGCTCTTTTCGACTGGTTTTGCCTCGTTTTCATCTCTCCGTTTGCTCTGCTCTCTGGCATGGCCATTCATATTTGCTACGTGAGCGGACCCAAGCCGAGCCTCGTTATGTTGTTAGTCTTTTTTTTCTGGGTAACTACAGAAATTAGCGTATCGACCACAAAAGCAAACACGCTTCGCCGTGCAGTCTCTAGCATTGGCTTTGGCTCTGGGTTTAGGGTTTGGCTCACGTTCTGACGACAAAACAACAGGCCATAGCGAGAGCGCGAGAGAGAGAGGTTCATGCCAGGTCCTGCCGGCCCCTTATCATCGCTATTTAGCATGGCTATAAAGAATCATATTCCCCATGGATCGGACCTGCCTGTCTGCTGCCTGCTGCCTGCTGCAATTTAATTTCACACCTGTTGGTCCGTCCAACCCCCGACCATCGCCTAGAAAAACCTCCTCACGATTCGATAGTCTCTGGTTCTGTATTTCTGTTTCTACTCGTATTTGTATTTGTTTGCTTTCCCACTTGCGTGCGAGTTGTTTGTTCTACGTTTTGCCATACTGCCATTGCCATTGCCCATTGCCCATTGAGGTTGGTTTTTGCTTGTTGTTGTGTGTGTTTCTGTTATGGTAATTAGAGGTTGAAGCCGGGTAGAACCCAAAACCCGGGTTTATGCGCCAACATTCATTCATTGCTTTACAGCGCCCATAAACGACGATGATGATGATGGTGTTCTATGGTACAGATGTCCTTCTATAAATATTTATAGTTAATTTTCCCATATCCATTATCATATTATGGATATTTGGGGGTAAATAATTGATAGGAGATCTTTTGGTAAATTATTTGAAATGTTCCTTTTTCGTTTGGGCTATTGTAATAGCTATAAACAAAGGTTTTCATCGAAAAGCCCCATCGTATTTATGTCTATTCTGCGAACATCTATGGGGAGACTTAAAAATGTTGTTTTGGTATCCTCCATCATGATTCTTTCTCTTAAGTGCAGAACAACTATAGACAGAATAGACAAATGACAAAGCCAGACGCACATTTCACTCTCATTTGCACTCAGGATTATGTTTAATGACTGCTTTAATTGCCTCGCCCTTAGCTAAGTCTCTCTCAGCTAGCCTCAGAGTGAAAGTAAAAGTAAAAACAGCACATCAAATATCCCACTCATTAAAACCGGACATTCAAACATTAAACATCAGATCCATTATGTCCACCGCTGCATTCCATCTATTTTTGGTTTGCATCTATTATTTAATAATATTTATATGGGTTTCATCTGTGTGTGTGTGTGTATGTGTGTGCGTGTGTGTGTGTGTCGAAACCACCCATTTATCACCTTTGGCTAAAATCTCGCACTTATCACAAAAATGTACCATATGCTTGTGTATTTATAGTTTCCTTAACAATTCTAAATCAATCGAAACCAAAAACCAAATCAAAATACAGAGCGCAGATATCGTTTGCATGTATCAATTGCATTTTATGGACGACTCAGACTCATTTGCTTGCTGGAAGACAGCCGGACGTTGGGAGCGAAACTGAAAACAGAAACATCCACAAAATATACATATTCAGCTGTGTTCCAGCTAAACAAAAACCAAAAATAAACGCTTCCACACTCTCATCCCACAAATCGAATCGAATAAGAAAATCACATCATCAATAGAGGGAACAGAGAGACAGAGAGAGAGAGAGAGAGAGAGAGAGAGAGAGAGAAAAGAGCATCGGGTAGGAGCATGAGCCTGTGGAAGCGCATCTCCAGCCATGCTGACTGCGAGGCTCGTATGGCAGCCTACTACGATGAGAAGGGTCTCTTCGACCTGCGTCTCTGCTTGGCGGCCTGGATCGAAGACAGAATAATGTGAGTAGATCGTAACATGGGTGGAGCAGCAGTTGATGATGATTTTGGGATGGGATTACTCGGGCATTGATCAGTTGTAGAATTAGCAACAAATTCCCCAATCGAAGATTCAAATAATAATAATTCCCCCTCATCTACAGGTCTGAACAGATCACACCAAACTCTGCGGAGCAACTTGAACGTGTGGCCCTCAAGTTCAACGAGGATCTGCAACAGAAGCTCCTGTCAACGCGCACGGCCAGCGATCAGGCACTCAAGTACCGTGTGGTGGAACTTTGCACTCAAATCCAGCGCACCTCTGCCCTCGAGCTGTACACGCATTTGCGCGGCGGATTGCAAAAGGAACTGCAGCTAGCCACTGAGAAGAGTGTGGCCACACCGGGTCCATCGATGCCCCTCAGTCCCTACAATATGAACAATCCGACAGCAGCCATGGTTGCTGCTGGTGGCGGCGTAGGAGTCGGTGGCGGCTATATGGATTCCAGCGAACTGATGTCCGTTCAGCCAGCGCTTGGCGGCGGTTTGGGTGTCATTCACAATGCGGTGGGCGCGAATGGTGGCGGTAATGTGACGCCCATAGGCATGGCCACGGCCAAGGTGGAGCTGTACGAGATCGAGCATCAGATATTGCAGTACTTCAACGATTTTAGCACCTGCGGCAACTCCCTGAAGATGCTCGTCCAGAACTACAGCTACATGCTGAACTCCACGGGTTCGCCGAATGCTGAGGAGGCGTTCAAGTGTCTGATGACGGAGAAGGCGGCCATTGTGACGACCCTGTGCCGCAGCTATTTATGCTATGAGCCGCTGCAGGAGCTGATCATCGGCGAGCTGAATAACTGGCGTCGTCAGCAGGCGCTGGCCGGCAATGGGGCACCCTTCAATGAGAGCACTTTAGACCAGATTCAGCGTTGCTTTGAGCTGCTTGAATCCTTCATTGGCCACCTGCTGGCGGCCGTCAAGGAGACGCTACGTGTGCATATCGTCAACGACGAGCCAGAACTGAACAACCTGCTCGAGCGGGTGAGGAGTGCACAGAAGAACTTGGTCTGTGCCGCCTTCATTGTGGACAAACAGCCGCCTCAGGTGATGAAGACAAATACGCGCTTTGCGGCCTCCGTGCGTTGGCTGATTGGCTCCCAATTGGGCATACACAATAACCCGCCCACCATTGAGTGCATCATTATGTCGGGTAAGCATGGGGATACCCTCTTGATGGCCATTGACTAATCTTTCACTTTCCCCTTCTGTTTACAGAGAATCAGGCAAACCGTTTTGTTACCCGTGGCACTCAAATGGACAGCACCCTGGCCGGGCAATCCTCAGGAGAAATACAGAACTGTTCCAGCACCATGGAATACCAACAGAACAACCACATCTTCTCGGCCAGCTTCAGGAACATGCAGCTGAAGAAGATCAAGCGGGCCGAAAAGAAGGGCACCGAGAGCGTCATGGACGAGAAGTTTGCCCTGTTCTTCTATGCGACGACCACAGTCAACGATTACCAGATACGTGTGTGGACTTTGTCGCTGCCAGTGGTGGTGATTGTCCATGGCAATCAGGAGCCACAGTCGTGGGCCACCATCACCTGGGACAATGCTTTTGCGGATATTGTACGGGAACCATTTATGATCACCGATCGGGTGACCTGGGCCCAGCTCTCGGTGGCGCTTAATACCAAATTTGGGTCAAGTACACAGCGAGCCCTAACCCGGGATAACCTGGACTTTCTCTGTGAGTTTAAGAACTGTTCGGTGTCCTGTGATTTTGTACTGATAAATGCCTCTTGCTGTTTCTGATTAGACGAGAAGCTGCAGCGCGATGAGCGCAGTGAATATATTACGTGGAATCAGTTCTGCAAGGAGCCGCTGCCCGATCGCCCGTTCACCTTCTGGGAATGGTTCTTTGCCATCATGAAACTCACCAAAGACCATCTGATGGGCATGTGGAAGGCCAGCTGCATTATGGGCTTCATCAACAAGGTCAAGGCGCAAGATGATCTGATGCGTTCGGCCACCGGGATTGGTACCTTTCTGTTGCGATTCTCCGACAGTGAATTGGGTGGGTGATTGGACCATCAATTGGTTTATGCAAATAGACATATGGATGGATAATAATTAATGACTTTTGTCATTATGTGCAGGTGGCGTAACCATTGCGTATGTGAATGAATACGGATCGGTTACCATGCTCTCGCCATGGACTGCACGTGATTTTCAGATCCTTAATCTGGCCGATCGCATACGTGATTTAAATATGCTGCGTTGGCTGCATCCGAGCGACACCAATGCAGTGCCCCAGGAGCGTGATCGAGCCTTTGGCGAGTTCTATTCACCACGTACCGGTACGAATGGTATATGATTTGCCCACTCCAAAGTTGGATTAATTTTTGTTGTTATTTGCTAATGGTCATATTGATGTTACTTAGAACCCACTCCCGGCTATGTGAGAAGCACGTTACACGTCCAGGTGCGCAATACGATTGGAGACAATGGTTCCATCATTGGGACACCACAGCATCCCATACCTTCGCCACCGCAGGATAGCAGCATGTCGATGGGAAAGTAAGTTTCGTTGCATGGCCGATGCCCCCTCCACACACACACAGAGCTAACATGCATCACTGACTTCGCAACAAAACGATTAATCTATGATATGAAATGACTCCCCCCACCCAGAAAAAACAAAAATATTAAAATCTAACAGCGCTACAGGAAGATCCGTATTTGGTCTTTCCATGAATTTTATTTGCTTTGCTTTTGCGTTGTTTTGTTTTTGATTTTGATTTAAAAAAAGTTTAACTAAGATTGCAATACTTTGAATTCGAGAAAAAAAGAAATAACCGAAAGGGGAGGAGACTCTGCCTGACTAATCGACTTTCTACCGAGAAATTTTGTAAATAAAACTGATATGATTGAACCCCCAAGCTGGGCCCTGTATAGAGCTCTCAACCCCCCAGCCCTGTCCCAAAATGTATTTAATTTAATTACAATGCAGCACCACTTACTGTACTCTCTATTTACTTTCATCCTCTAATTTATGCACCGGTTGATTTGTTTTGGTGCTCTTCTGGTGTTCCTTTTGGTGTTCACAGCTTTGACGACTCTGATTCGGATGATAGCTCTGTGGCGGATGCCCTAGAGAGATATGTGGCGGGCACATCACCCGATGATCCCATATTCCATCAGATCAGGGCCACCATTATGAGTGCAATGATGTAGAATCATTTGGCAGCGAGGTATAACTACTTAAGTATAAATATTCCGCATCCAAAAAATCACTCTCCTCGATCAGACTCCACCAAACAACCTCTTCTGCCAACTGCTAAAAGCTGTTCGCTCTCTCTCCATCTGATTGATCCGCTGATGCGCTGATTCCTTCCCCTCAATAAATCGATCGATCAATCAGTTCATGCTCATTACACCCACCACCAGCATTTAATCAGCAGCACTCGTCTCCAGTCATGTCACGCCACGCAAAGCCATACCCACGCAATCATTAGATCAGAATCAGTTTCAGATGCGCTGCTGCTCCCCATAAAACTTTACTAACAGTAGCCAGCTCAGACGTAAGAGATGATATAACGTATATAAGCTCAAATGTTATGTTTATGTTTATGTTTACAGTCGTTTTTATTGTGTTTTTTTGCTCAAAGTATTGCCATCTTTTTAGACTTTTTCAGCCGCGAAGTGAACGAAGCGCCAATAAATCAGGCAATTAAAAATAAAAGATATTCCTCTAACCATTCTTCTATTCTCCTTTTTTCTATTTATTTGGCTATGAACGCAGCTTGCAGAATAGCACCATCATGCACCTATAAATCTGAGATCTCTATGCTGAAACCAGCAGCCAAGGCAGCAGCATACAAAAATTAAATTTTAACATTAAGAATATTAAGCGAAACGCAGGCCAACGATTTTACGTTCGGCATTAATTGAATTTAACATTTTCTTGCATGCATTTAAAACAAAAAATTGTCCGTTTTTCCTGCTTGATAAATTGATTGATTGATTGCTTGTTGCTGTTGTAGTTTTTGCATGCGATCCGAATGCTCAATTTCGATGTTGTCGTTGTTAAAAAAGATAATTGTTAAAAAAAGAGATACTTTTAGGGGCACCAAATTCCATTTGCTTTTAAACTCTCTGCCATACCATCCATATCTACACATTTATGCCACACAAAAAACTAACCCACATGAACCTCTTTCCTTTCTCACTAACCATTCTTACCATTTGCACGATATTCCCAAACCAATTTCTATTTCATTATTAATGTTTATTTTTCTTTCCTTCTAATTTTTATCCACACCAACAAATCATCATGATTTCTACTACCAACGACTTTAGTTCCGGTGAATTTGGAATGGCGGATTTTGATTCGATATCGAACTTTGTCGATGTGTATAAACTATAAACAAGCAAAACATATATATACTATATATATATATATATATATATATATATATATATAGAACCCATGTATAAACAAAAGATCTTGTAAACAATTAAAAGTGTGCCGTGTGGATGCCCCCGCCCCGACCTAGATGATATAGATATGCCCCTCCTCTCCCCCAGCAGCGATTGGCAGCCATCGTGGAACTGCTTCTTAAAAAAGTTTTTATCGTAAAGTTTTTACTTAAAATGTAATTGTAAGAGATTTGGAATGCATCGTTGAGGCATGTTTAGTTTTGGTATGTATTCGAACTCTCTTTTCTTTTGTACCCATCCTTCACACCCTTAAAAGTATTATAATGCACTCTAGTAGTTGTGTTTTTCTTCAGAGATAAAGATATAAAAGACAACGAACGAAGGAACGAATCGAGTCTTAGTTAAAAATATATACATTAATTATCGTTATACAGAGTGCGGGATCTAAGCGGAAAATTTTACGAAAAATAAGCTATTTATTATGCTAAATATTTAATGTTTGTTGTTAAACGTATTTGAAAAATCAATTGAATTGCCGTTTCTCGCTATACAAAATGATACGAGAGGTCCATGTGAATCGCCGTATGGACACCCGGATGGTACTAAGCCTGGTTTCACTGGTCAAGGATCCGTTTAGTATTGTAAGACTAGATAGACGTACAGGGAAAGGAATGAATTTACGAATTTACAAACAGAATTATCACAGATTATATACATAAATAGATTATATATTTATACACAACAATTACAATCATGTACCTACACTACCCCCTACCTTCCAGCTACAATTAAGGAATAGCAAATTGTATTTAGTTGAATTTGTTTGATTTGATCGAACATTATTTTAATCCATTCTATTCTGTTCTTGCAGCATTTGTGAAACGACAAACAGCTGTACCAAGAGCAATCAATGCATGCAAATTGCTACCACACCTCCACACCTCCACACACACAACACCCTGCAGCACACAGCCAGACCATAATAATGTGTGATTAATTCGAGAGTGTGAACTTTTGGGTTTCCATTGGAATGTGTCCGCATGTTATTCGTTTTTTATACACTACATGCCTATATAAATATATTTTTTTATACATACAATACGATACGAAGATATATGTTTAATTTTTTTTTAATACTGTGTGACAAGGCATTAATTTTACGACGGATTGTGACGAGAGAATCGATTTAGTTAGTGAGTAACTATTTGTTGAATCTACATTTTTGATTTTGATTTTGTAATTTTAAAGGATTTATTTGTAAACGATCTTTCAAATCTTAGCAACTAAACTACCTTCGAGTTAAGGTCTAAGTTTAACGAGGTGAAGCAGCAAGGCAAATTGTAATTGCGTTTTAGTTTTAATTGTATTATTTACATAATATTGTGAAATGCTTTATGTGAGAGAAACCACCCTACCCTTACGCCCCCTTTATTGGCTTCCAATGCTGAAAATGCGCAAAAATCTAACCGATCCGATGTATATTTTTTAATTATTTGAGTTTGAGTACGAGTTTTGAGAGTCCAGGGCACAGTTTGCAATGCATTTCAAATGCAACAAATGCGATTGCCTTTAGTCAGTTTAAAGGGTGGAGCACACGAAATACATTTATGTATATGTAGGTACATTATGTTTATATGACAACGTAATCATATTTTTTCTACACAACCATAAAACACTACACTACACTATGCTACACTTAGCTTTGAACCAGGAACCGTAAGAATTTTATAAGACTTAAGTACAGCTCCTACAACAACAAAAAAACCCTGACACAAATAAAGAAATAATTTAATAAACATTTTCAAACATTTTACATCGCCCAGAAGCAGGCGATTGTGTATTTGATATTGTAAAAACAAATTCAATTTCGAGCAAATCGAAATGTTTATCTGTGTGTACGTAAAGTTGTTAATGTTTAATTGTAAAACTAACGCATTAAATCACACCACAACACAAACACAACACATTCCCAAAAAGAAACACAGATGCATTCGAGCGCACTCTTCTATATGTTCTATGTTACATGTATGTGCAATGCTCGTTTAGAAACAACAGTTGATATTGGGATGTGAATTGAATGTATTTAAATGTTGACATTGTGTTTTAAATTTAATTTCAAAAGCGCTAATTGTGTGTCTAGTTTGGAAATATATTTGTGGGAAACAACTAAAGAACTATTCTTGTCAAAATGGCCAATAAAGATTTGATTTTTCAAACTACAAACACATTTTGTTTTTAATCCATTAGGTTTCATTAGGTTACACAAATTTACATGTTCATTTACACATTATTAAATGCCATCGAATCACTGTATGCCAGAGGAGCTGTCACATATATTCCTTATTAGTTCTTGGTGGAACAACACTTGTCCTTGGGTCCATTCTTGCAGGCGCATTGGCACTGCTGGCTGCAGGCGCAGTTGTCTCCGCACTTGGTGGCCGAACACTGGCAGTCTGTGGTTAAGATTAATTATTTAGCATTTCGATTTTTGATCTTATTTATAACAACTTACTGGTTCCACAAGCCTTGCAACCCATATTTGTTTTTAGAATTTGTATTTTTAAGATTTAGATACTGAATTTACTGACTCTGCTGGTGGCAAACGCTTTCTGATGTTTCCAGAGAAGCGACTCTGCCAATTTATAGCACTCTCAATTGTTTGTTTGACTTTGCACACCACCAGAGGGGAATCCTGCTAGTCACCAATCAGTCGAAGTGTTTCTATGTGGTCTTATCAGGGCAGGGGGCGTGCGCAAAGCGACTTTGTCTCTATGGTCACAGAAAAACGCGTAAATTTTTTGCGCACGCTGAACGAGCGCAACTGCACACGACTTTCTTATCTAATCAGCAGCTAAACTATAGAAACATACAATTTCAATAGCCTCAGACTGGGTATAAAGCAAGCAATCTTCAGACACAGGGAATCAAACAAGTTCCAACGGTTCAACCAGTCCTAGCAGTCAACGCTCAAATTTAAAACAAAACCAACAACAAGATGCCTTGCAAAGGATGCGGAAACAGTGAGTACAACATTATAAACCCTTAAAATAAAGTTATAATAAAACGAATTCCTCATCCACAGACTGCCAGTGCACATCGGGCCAATGCGGAAGCACCTGTGCCGGTAACACCCAGTGCCAATGCGCCGCCAAAACAGGAGCCAAGTGCTGCAAGGCCAAGTGATTGTGTGCCATGAATAGTACTTAATTAGCTACCAAATCTCCGACTGATCCTTATGCAAATCTGATGCAAAAATAAAATAAAAATTATGTTCTAGGTCAAATTAAATACATATTTGTAGTTATTCCAGCAACAGGTATATAAAAATGTTTCCCACAATCCGATTTAGCCATGGACATGTCCAGTTTTAAGCCCGATGATCGTATTACTGTGCTGATTTAACCGCCTAAGTTTATATACAATTTAATTAATGATGAACCAGTAGGCTATTAATTCAGTCAGCTGGAACATCATTTGAAAGGATTATTATAGCGATAATGTCGAAGAATTAGGCTAATCATTTTGCGAGCACTTGTTTCCCATATTGAGATATAAGCAAACGTACTTTTTTAGATAACTTTATGCTGTTCTTTCTCGCAAACTTAACACTAAGAGAACCATTATGCTGAATAATTTTAATTTGAGTTGAAGAATCTGAAACAGCGCTTACATATTTGTGGGACATTCGTTGTAAAGGATTTAATGCCAGGTCCACTCTTGCCATAAGTTTGTAATCTTTGGGGTTTATTTAATTTGCAGACAGGCAAAACAGCATTTGCTCACGTGTGGTGGTGTCTGGGCGTGTGTGTGTGAGGGGTTAGGTGAAGGGCCATCAGTAGTCAGAAGGGCACTCGAGTCGCCGTAGTCTTTAAATGTGCAACTTGGAGAGGCGAGTGAGCAACGCATGCATGTCTGAGTGCTGTGTGGCAAGGCTTCTCTCGTCTGTCCTTGCCAGAGTCCTCCAGGATGCGTTTACAGGTCGGGTCTGACAAGCAGGCAGGTGGGCAAAGAGCCCAACAGCCCAACAGCCCAGCGGATTGACAGCCGAGGCCGTCAGACTGTCAATTCGCATCCGAAAGATGCATTAAGCGCGCTAATTGCAGTTGACAATTTCATTTCATACGCAGCCAATTGAGAATTGAGAAGCCTTGGCTCCTTTTCCACCTCCACATCCTGATCCTATTATGCTGTTGTTGTGGCAGTTGCTCAGGGAATGGGAATGGGAATGGGAATGGAAATGGTAATCTGTGATTGCTTCTAGTTTTGTAGCCCTGGCCGAAATTTCAATTTCAGCGCTTTTAATGACGTTAAGCGGCGGAAATGGATTCGCGCCTGCTAACTGCCTTTTTGCGCCAAGTCATCAAACTTAATTTGTCGGCAGGTTGAAGCTCAAATGTTTTCACAGCCATTTCCTGTTCAGGCAGGCAGTCAAAATGCCAGACAGCCCCCAAACACCAGCCCCCGACACCGACACCAAATCGCAATCCGAATGCCAATCAGAACCGTCCCATTGCCTGCCGCTGGCTATGTGTACATATTTGACTTTGTTTCTGGCCGGACAAATTTGTGTCACGGCTTTTTGTGAGATTCATGCTGATAAAGTGACACACGCTCCAGCCGAAGGTTGCACTTGAATGTTGAGCATGGCGGGCTGCAGGCCGTGCAAATGGGTCACGCGATGCTTTTAAATCGCGGCTCAAGACACCACACGCGGCGTATACGCGATTTCAAGCAGCCAGCTGAGCAGCTGAGCAGCTGAGCGCCAACGCAAACAGTTAATTACGTCATTAAGCTTTCATGTCGCAGAAGCGGAACGAAGTGCGACGAAGCGGAACGGAAACAACTGCAATGCGGACACTTCGTGAGGACTTTGTCGCCAGAAGAGGACAGGACGGGGCAGGACAGCCGCCGAGCGCTATGCTTCGTGCAACAGAATGGGGCAACAGCGGCATCACTTATGCATAAGAACATTTTAACTTTTCGTTAGCCACTTTTGAATGGACGTGCAGTGAGGCAACATTCAAGGCTGGCCCGCCTCTTGTGTTTATCTTTTGCGTGTGAACTTCGCCTCCTGGCAATGTAAACTTTTTCTGTGGCGCAATCAAATTATCCCGCACACACACACACAAACAGCAACTTTTGGCAAGGAACGCAACATAAATTAATGAAATGCACAAAAACTGCGAATGTATTGCCAGGAAAAGTCACCATGCAGCGGCTCTCACACCTCGATGCTGATGCCCGCCTGTGTTGTGCGCAAATATTCTTAATAATTTATTGCAATTTGTTTGCTAAGCGCTTCAGAACTTGCTGAACTTTTCAACATAAATTAACAGATTAGTTGGCTGCCGACGCGCCGTGTGGCAACCAAAAACCCAACTTTCAGCAGGTGCCAAAACAGGAGCAAAAGAAAAACAACCTAAAGAGCCACGAAAGCGATACACACGGACTAGATTCCGGCCGAGTGTCTGTCCGGGGGGTTACAGCTGCTCAGCAGCTTCGTTAATTTCTGGGAATGTGGCCATCGAAAAGTTTTTAACCAGCACGAACAGCACGCACTGAATAGCCCAGGCCAGGTTCTGGCCAACACTTTTGGCCACTATAAATCTTTTGGCCATTTGGGCTGTTAAATCTATGGGGAGTGGCGTTTTGCCAGCAGCCACGTGACCTGTAAAGTTTCACACATTTTCCCCCATAAAATATTCAGTTTTCAGTTTTAATCTGTTTTGTTTGAAATGCACTTGAGAGACAGAGACAAACAAACTATTCGCTTCGAATGCCACTCGAAGGTGTTCTTGTAACTGTCCAGGGATCATAGTTCAAACAGTTTTTAAGTGATTGCCTTGTGACTTATTGGAACTCAAATTACGAGCTCGGATATTTCGCAGGAAATGGAGGAAATCGTTGCCATCGCCCTGTGACTTGTGACCAATGGAAATTATCGGGAATTTTTGCGCATTTTGGTCTTTAAACGTGTCGCTCGCAGGAAAATTAAAACTGTCAACTGTCGACATTGATTTCGATTTGCGGCACACGTCGTGTGGTCCCAGGTGCGTAATCAGACACGCCCACAGGGAGGAGGCGGAGGAGGAGGAGGAGGACTGTGTGGGAGCTGGTGGTCTGTCTGGGCGTTTATCAATCGCTTTGGCGACACACATTTAACACGAAACTCGTTTTGCTTTCGTTTCATTTTCAGTTTTCGATTTGCCGCTGATTTCCCCAAGCACTTTAAAGTCCCCCGGACATGCGGGTGAATGTGTCAGACAGTGTTGGCCATAACTATGGCCCGGGAATGGGTCTCGCTTGTGGGCCATGGCCTGCCCGCCCGATGGCTTCCATGGCTGACAAACACATTAGGGCAGCACATCCTGCGATTGTGGCGGGGCGGATGTGCTTCCTGCTCGGTCTGCTCTTGGACCCAGCCTTTGTTGACAGCAATTTCATATGCACGAATGCACCATTAGACGATGTCACACATAGCAAAGACAAAGGGATTCCCCCCACAACCCCACATTGGGGCATCTTGTCCGCTTGTCACTTCGCCTGCGAGCAAACAAACAAAATTACAGTTTTGTCCTGGTTGACCATTAGATTTATTATAAAACTTTAATGCAGTTCAGAGCGGATGAACCACCAATCCAGTTCCACTTCTTGTCCCTGTACCTTCCTGCCATTCCATTGTCCCCTAGGGTGTGTGTGTGGGTGTGTGTTAATGCTGTAATTAAGTGAACATGGCCAACAGAGTTGACCTGGCAGCTGTCCAGCATGTATCCTGTGCCACCCAGCTGCATGTCCCCTCGTTCCTGTCAGTTGCAACAAGCATAAGGAAGGGGGCGAAAGGTTACAAAAAATGCAAAATGTCAGCGACAATTGTAAAGCATTTCGGTATGCCAGAGCCAAGCTCCGGTGCATTGGCCACTCTGACTCTCGAGTCCTCATTAGCTAACTGGGCACGTGCACAAATCAATTTGAGTTCACGTCGGACTCGGGCTTTCTTCTTTGCCCATGCTAAAAACAATCATACGACGCGTTGTCCAAATGGCAATCAAAGTCAAATGCTCTAGCCACAGGGATTTCGGGGGGAATGTTTTAATAAGCAATGCCAAAGGATGCCCGGAGAATAGAATGTGGAATGCATCGCTACGAGGATTGCTGCTACGATCTTTGGCTGGTGGTAAATGTAATGCAGTTTTTCCCCTGAACCGCTGGCAAACACACTCAGCTGATGCTTATCCTGAGGCAGTGCTTGGCAACCGCCGTGATAAGTGCACTTCATGATGCTCAAATTATAGCATGGCTGCCATCAGCATTACCCAGCAGCACAAACTCCTGCAGAAACATCCACACAGAGACATTGTTGCATAGACTATTAAACACACTGGAGCAGGAAGTGCTGAGGAGTAGATGAAAATGCATTTTTAATGCAGCGCAAATGTGGCAAGTGCTTGGTAAGGCTTAGACTCCTGCTCATCATCATCTGGCTTTTAGTTAACCAAAATTCAATGCAAACTTATTTGCGAGTCACCAGACTTTCGACTTTTTCTCTTCTTAATTGAAAGCCAATTAGGGAGGAACTTTTTTCGAAGCAAACTCTTAAACTATTCCCTGCCGATGCGAGCCTATTGAATGACACTTAGTCTCTCTCTCGCTGATGGGATTGAGCAGCCTTCGTTTGCACGTAATCGTCGCTGTAATTGCAAGTGACTCTCGAGGACAGCCAAAGCGGGAAATTAAATCACTGAAACCTATACTAATGTGGTTGGGAACCATCACGTGACTTGGTTGCCCAATGTCGGATAATAATGTCATAAATTAATCAAGTCCAGACCACGCCCTCAAAGGCTGAGCAAATAGTAAAGCAGGAAATAAGAAAGCGATTCAGCAGCCACTTGTGACTTATTTAATTGCCAGCCAAACAATCGGTACGTTGTGTCAACAAACGGAGGCAATGTCCTCTGTCGCGCATACAAATCCCCGCCACGAAGTCCATTTGCATGCATTGAAATGTGGCCTCATTTGTGTGAGACTCGATTGGCTCTGCTCCACGCTGGCAAATTGAACTCTTTTTGCTCTCGACTCTGCAGTTTAATCAGGGTCCCAGGAGCATAGCCTAGTTCCGTGCATCACGTTCGAGGACGAGGACGAGGACCAGGACCACAAACAGGATGCATTGAGCATTGAAAGCCAAGCTGAAATCGTTGCAATTTGGCTGGCATCCACAACAATGCCAAATGGAAGCGGCCAAAAACCAAAGCAAATACTCGTACCCGAACTCGTACTCGTTGTCCTGGTCCTCCCGAAAGTCAGTAAAAAGCGAATCAGCCACAGAATAGCAAAGGAGTAGCGGGTGGCAAAAGTAGATCAACCAAATAGAAATCAAACCCGACCCGATTCGAGGCACTTTTGAGGTTTTTGGCCGAAGACGAAAACCAAACACAATGCCCATGGCCGAATGAGCCATGAGCAGCAGCAGGAAGCGGCAAAAGAATTGCATGACTTAATGGTATCCTCCCGGCTGATTAGATGATTCTTCACTTGAAACCACTCTGCAAAAGGCAATTCGAATTGTTTTTTAAACTAACAGATTTTTACTCTCCTGTTTTTATGAGCATATTTGTTTCAGGCCTGGGACCGGGATCTTGGCAGAGGCTCTCATTTTTCCTCAACTTTTACGTGATGCTGTTTTGGGGGGGCCTGGGCCCAGGCTTTTCCCAGATGATTTATAAAGTGCAATATCCACGCGACAAGCCAAGCGTAAATGTAAACTTATGCTGCAGACTCGCATCCTTTTTTTTTGGCGACAGACAGTGCCCCCCGGCAGGCTGTACATTTGCCAACTACTCCATGGCAAACTGCAGGACTTTGTTTGATAGGCCGCCATTTGAAGTTTATTGCGTTGTAGTAGCCCCCAAGCCCAAAGAGAGTAAAATGCTGTCCATTCATTTGCATGCCGCTAAATAATGCAGCGCCAGTATCAAGTTGATTTTTTTGTGTCCTTATGCTCCTTCAGGCAGACCGCTGAAAGTGCCGCAATGTGGTTTTTGTCTAATGAAAAATGTATGTATATGAGTGCCTGTATTTTCTCTTGCTTGAGGGCCGCTAGTAAGCCAGGTGTATGTGTGTGTGTGTGCTTGGAGGGGTTAAACATGGAAATGCTCTTGCAAAAGTTTTCGACTGTGAGTGGGGGAAGTGTGATTCAGATTCACTCAGAAACAGAAACTTAATTAAAAGACATATCAATTATTTGCCCCTGGATTGGGGGTCGTTCAATTCAAATTTACACAATTTTTAGACGCTCTACGTGCTGGTTTCAATGAAATGAAAATATTAAATATGCATTTGCCACAGCCCCCAGCCAGGGAGGGGGTTGCTGCTGCTCTTGCCCAGATAAGTATGCCACGGGACACGTGAAGGGGAATTGCGCCAAAAATGCTCCAAATGCGCCCTGCATTCAAATGGAGCAAGTTGTTGTGATAGGAAAAAGGGAGTCGGACGAGAGGGGGGGCTTGCCACTGGGTGCATTGTTTGACTGTCTGCGAGGCGACAAAGCCACTCAATAATAAATGTAACGAGCGCATTACAAACACTTATGGCAAGTTTAAAGTGCCGCCATCCCTGTCGTTGCATGAGAAATGCAATGTGGCGGCAGTAACCAGTACTCCAGCAGGAAGAAATATACGTACCTACATAGCACAAATGTGTGCATAGTATGAGGCACACTACTATAACCTTATTGTGGCCGTAAGCATCTGACTGCCACATAAATAATTGCACAGTTGCTGGCAAATAAAATGGACATCAGGACACCAACTTAGACGACTAGTCTCCGCTAGTCTCTCTGTGTGTGTGGCAAGTGAAAACTTCTGCAAGTTTTGTATTGTCAGTGAAAAGCGGTGAAGGTGGGGAGGGAGCATAGTTAGAGCGGAGCCACTCCGCTCGGGTCGCTTGCACTTGAAGTGGAAAAACTTTGCTGCATTGCGTTGGGGAAAAACTTACTTTCGACGCTAGTTGTAGTGCCTCGTCGTATAAAAAGCAAAAGTTTGCCGTCAAAGCGAAAGTTAAAGCCCGGAACTGCAGCTGGAGCGAAGTAACTTCAATATACATAAACAATCTAAATAAAATAATGCCCGGCATTTACTTAAGCGAACATGTTGCCGCTGTCCTCAATTAACAAAATTAACAAAATGATTTGCACATTCATCGAATTTTGCATTTGTTGTGGGCAGGTGACACGTGGACCAGGATAACTGCTGGCAGCAGCTGGAAATGGTGAGTGCCAGAGGGTAGATATGTGAACCCACACACTCACACACAATCACTCGTATCGAAATGGCACAGAAACTTTCTCGTATTCCCCCAGAAAGTTGCACGAACGAACGAGAGAAAAAAAAAATGCTCCACAATTGGCAATCGAAAATTGGAAAACTTTTCCCTATATTTGTTTTGGCTTCATTGACTTGGATTCCCCCTCACGCTCACTGCTATACACGTTGCTTAGATCCCGGCACCCACATGGATACATAGATACACAGATACACAGATTGCTAAGATACACACACACACACACACACACACACACACTCGTATGGACAATCAACTACCGCTCAGCTGCTGTGCTGTGCTGTGCTACTATTATCAAAAGTTTGGCGCGCAGCTCTGCTTTAGCAGCAAGCTAAGTGAAGGCAGCAGCAAAAAAGAAGCTAAAGAAGAACTTTAATAGAACTTGTGTGCATGTATGTAGGTGGGATCCATGGGATTGCGCAAATGGCAGCGACTTTAATTGCAAAACGGGCACTTTTCAATTTGTTTTCCCATTGCCGTGGCAGCTTTACAGCACCGCCGTTTGCTCCACTGCCCCACTGTGCTGCACCACCAAGTCAAAGCGGCGACCCACCAAGATGCCGGCTCCAAAAACAAAACAAAAAACTAAAGAACTCTGCAATTAGAGCGCAAATAAATGACGTTTTATGTGTTTGCTTTGCTTAGTCGAGTTTTATTTTATCCCGCTCTCCGTCTCTGCCTCTCTCTCTCTCTCTCTCTGGCATGAATTATTAATAGTTACCCCGGGGCGATCCTGGCGGCAGCCATGGCAGTCGTGGAAGGCCTGGTCCCCGACTAAACTCTGTCGACACTGTAGCGCCACGCGGCGTATGCGTATTAAATGTACGAGGTGGAGCCCTGCAGGTGAACAAAACTTTGTCGTTGCCAAACTGATTCGTAGTGGCACAGAAATTTAATTAAATTTTTGCATTGTTTGACATGTTCAGGGTTTGCATTTCGACGGCCAATTTCTTTACGTTGCCTAGGTACAGCGAGAAATATGTGTACAAAATAATGCTTGTAACTGCCAACTATTGAAAAAGGGACATGGCATTGTATGCTCCCCGCTTGATGCACTTCAAGTAAGTCACAGTTTCTTCGAGTGTAGGAAAACATTGAGAAATATCATAGAACCAATAGACACGTTTCGGTTCACAGCCTGTTATGTCCATGGATATATAGAGATATGAGTGCTGCGTGTGCCCCATTCACTTTGTCGCTGGCGCTGATTTCCCCAAGCAGCACCACCTTCACTCCGTGCCCCCCCTCTCAGGCCATGCAGTTATCAAAAGCGAGTGCGAGTCTGTCAATATGCTTTGGGTTGGGGGTTTAGGGCAAAAGCTCTTCGTTCTACTATGATTTAGGTAAGTGTCCTGGGAGACGCCATCGATGTGGATGCATGGACGTGGCCAAGTCCGTTGTTGTGTAGAAAATGGATGTTGATGCTGACACACACTCATAGGGTGAACCAGTTAGTGATTTTATTATTTATTGTTCTGCGTCGGGCCCAAAGGTGGGGGCAGAGACGACGCAAAAGGATTTAACACATAAATATTTCATTTCTGTGTGGTTTTTTGTTGGAAACTGCTTTGGGGGTGGAAACAATTTCGGAGTGCTGTCAAAAATGTTTTTGCATTTGCATTATAATCGTTTGCCATACAAAACGATTCTATGCCCAATGCATATTTTATAAATGGTCCTCGGCCACATAACACTCTCAACGATCCCCTGAGAATGGCAGCGCCCCTCTCCAGCATTCACCCATTCAGGATGAATGAATGAATAAAAGCATTTTACTTGAACGAGTTATATTTCATGCGATAAATTCCAATACCCTGGCGTGGGTCACAGGTACACGAGTGCCCATGAGTGGCTATCTGTAACAGTCAGTCAGTGTGTGTCTGTGTCTGTGTCTGTTTGTGTGTGTTTTGGTCGTGTGGCTTTGACAAATTGAAATTACATTTCGTCTGTTTGCAGATCACATTCCAAATTCTGTGACATTGCTGGGCAAGGGTTTTATTTAATTACAAAAATGTTGAAATGTTGCGTTTTGCATGCGAATTGATTTCTGCCCCCAAAATTGAAAATTGCCCCTCCAACTCGATTAGCAGCATTAATTGACTTTTACGGGACTGCCAGAAATGGGACTCATTAAATTGGGGCAGCCGTGTGCCAACCCATGTGACCTTCTCTTTGGCTCTTTCCCCTGATGTCGGAGAAAGGGAGAGCAAACATTGATTTTGTTCTTGACATACATTCGCCCACAAATAATTGCTAATTAGGGAGTCATTGCGGTAACCGCAGTTAAAAAATCTAAATATTTAATATCAAACTAATTACAATTAAAGGTAACTAATTGCATTCAAAGCAGACCGCTAATGACAATTAATTAGGCAAAAATATCAATGGTTGCCCAATGGCTGCCCAATGGTTGATGGTTTCCAGCGCTGAGGTCACCATCAGCAGGGACCCCTGGGCCTCAAAGGTTGCTATGGCAGCCGTTCTCAGCTGCTCTGCTCTGCTCTGCTCTCGCTGCAGAACTCTATTTTATTATAATTCTATTTGTGGGACTTTTTTAATTTCATTAGCCTCCACTCCACTCCATTCCACTCCAATGTTGTGCCTCTGGTCTGTCCCAGCCCGGTTCAAGCTTGTAATTAAAATGCCACAAAGCGACGCCAGCCAGTTGGCGACGAGTCGCACAACCATCGGTGAGACGGGCTCGTGGTCCGGGAACTGGGGCCTGAGCCCCAGGAGAGCTCATCTCGCAGCACAGTCGAGTGCGGATTGTGGACGCGCCCACGCATTTTCCTATTAAAAATTTCAATTGCCGCGTAAAAACGCGCGTGTAGAAAATAAACCCGCCTGAAATGGAATAATTAAGCAGGTTCATTCATTAAATTTTCCATAGCAGAAGTTAAATGCAGATCAGGCCCACAGGCCCATCCCTCTCCACGCCACCGTAAATTCTGTTCAATTTGGTTCAGGATATTTTCGGTCAGGAGCGTTGATTTCTGGCTTTCGCTTTACATTTTCGTTTTTTTTTTGTTTGGCATTGCATGTGGCACAAAATGAATAGATTTGCGGCAGAAACTGCTGACCGCTTCGGTAATTACAGAGCGGAGTGCAGCAGTAAAATTGTGTCAACAGAATTGGAACGAAACTTTTACAGCACCAGCAGCAGCAGCAGCAGCAGCAGAACGAAACCTTAACGAGAACTGGGGAAAACATGTGGCCAAATTGCATGGAATGAATATGTATTTGCCACATAGGGCGGTGCAAGTGCTGAAGGAGGTCTCCTTGCCGGGACAGTAGCTGGAGCAGGTGCGGATTATGCATAAACATAAACCCACTGGCCGTCCCAGCAGGATGCCAGAATGCCAGAATGCCAGAAAAGCAGAATACGAGCACCAGGACTGCAGCCACAGACAAGGGCTGCAGAAGGCCAACCCTCGAGTGGCCATAATGCATGCAAACTTGCAATAATTTTTCCTTGCCGAAATCGTTTTCTTTATACCTTCCTTTTTTTCTTTTTGCTGTTTTTTTTTTTCTTTAAAAATTTCACAACCAATAAATTTTATGTTTTCTGTGCAGAAGCGCCAGAGGAGGAGCAGCAGCAGTAGCAGCAGCAGCAGCAGCAGGCAGCAGGTAAAAACATTTATGGTCGTTCGTAGATAATTAAGTTTTCAGTGGGCTTTAGCCCCCGTCCCCACTCCAAGACCCTGTTCTATATTCATGCCTCTGAAAATGTGCAAAATCTTATTCGGAATTGGTTATTGCGAGCCATGCAATATCCAGCGGCATGAATAGCTGTCGGTTTGGACAGTTGCTTATATTTTTAGCAGACTTTTAATCGATGTACGAGTATGATGTGGGAGATTGTTCTTGGCATAGGCCTGCAGCTATTCCAGAACACAAAAGTTTCTCAAACTTGGGTGAAGTCAAACTGCATTTGTCAGCACGTTGGTCAGAGAAACAAATCCTGTGCATGTGGATGTTCATTTCGTAGCATTCCACATGCCTTACATGTCCCAAGTTCCACTTGCTTTTGGGGAGCTGCAGCTGCCCCGACCAGAGTGGCCCGTGTCAGCGTGTGTGAGTTTGAGACTCCAAGCCAGTCCAAGAGTTGGAACAGCTCAAGGGTTCTTAACCACAAATGTCAAAACGAACTGCACAATCATGGGTTGGCATGAGGACTCTTCACGCGCACCGCAAGCATCCCAAATAAAGCAAAATGACGAACCGAACGAGCCACTTCTCGAATTCCAGCCAGAGCAGTTGCAGCTGCAAAAGCAGGAGCATCTCGGCACTCGCCTTGGTGCAGTGTTACGCACCCAAAAAGTGGGTTACTACCGGGAGAACGGCTGTGGTGACTCTGGACAAAACAACAATGCAGAAGGTAAACAAAAACACGTGCCACACAACTATCCGCAGCAAAGAGTGTGTGCCCCCAAGTGCGCATGAGCGGATAATGCAGGATACACTCGTCTTCGAAGAGAGTCAGTCCTCCAGCGGATAAAGAGAACTGCGATGGAAGGACACTGCGGCGTGTACGCACTGTTTATGCTACTTGATTAAGATTCTCTGGAGCAGGCTTACGTCCTCATGTTGGTCTACCATTTGGAAGGGCGAAATATTGTTGCCAACATTTGGGCATCGTGTTTTCATGGCTTTGAATAAACTGACAGCTATCAATCGCTGTTGTCAATGGCACACTCATACACACACAGAGAAAAGTTTAGGGCCCCCATTGATCTGCAGAAGTGTAAACGTTAAACGCTGTAAAAATAGTTACAAAGTGTTCATTGAAAACTTATCGAGGCGTAAAGGCAGATGCGATATATTTCCATATTAAACAGCACACAGTGCCCATGGAGTAGGTGTGGTGGTGTGGCTCTGTGTGTGTTTATTTGCGAGTATGTTTGTGTGTGGCATGCAAACAGGATGCTGGCCTCCGATGTCTGGCTTGCTTCCATTTATAGCTTACCTTTCCTGCCTTCCGACTTCGTGTGGGTGGGCTTGGTTCCGGGCGGGGTGGGATGCTCACAGCCAGTTTAGGTCGAATCTGGCCATAAATTAGATGTATGGCAAGCGCCGGTGTGAGGGAATCGGTAGTGGGCGGGCACTGTGCACTGTGCTGTGCTGTAAATAAACCAAATTCCCATCGCATGTGCATAAATTTCGGAGCACTGAACATTGAATTCGAATCCTTTTGCTTATCAAACTCCATTTCAATTTCAATTTAGTGACAAATGCAATTTAATTAAGCTTTCAATGTTGCACTTCACTCCAAGCAAAGAGCGAAGTGAGCTGTTTCCTTCGATACTTGCTGCCATTGTTCCACACGCCAATGGGGCTGACATTTGATGTATTTGTTTCCACTGCACCCTGCCACGCAGTAATAAACCCCATGTAATGCGCTCGTAAAGGCCTGTCATACAAAATGTTGCTCGGCTGGCAGCAGAGAGTCTATTAAATTCTCGTTGATAGCCTCCCATCTGCACATAACTTGATGGGGGATCCGCTGCTTTTTTTCGTTTTAGGAGCACATTCGAGGTCCGTTTAATTAGCATGCAAGCGTTGATATTTTTTAATTAAACAACCAAATGTGGTCATATCTTTCTTGAGAGCGTGAAATGTACTTATTAATATGGAGCATATGCTCCTTCATTATATCTTTGTACATTAAAGAAGATTTATTTTAGTGTTCAAGACTCCTGTGATGCTCCTCAACATTCAACATTCAACATTCAGTGCAAAACCATTCTGCTCAACTGTCAGTTCGGTTTGTTGACCCTTTTCGCAGGACCTGACAATCGCATAACATTCTCCCTACTGTCCCAGAGCGGAGTGAATATTTAATGCATTTGTTTCAAGTTGCCTTTGGCACTGGGCTTTCTTTTCCCTTCTTTTTCCCCTACATTTTTACATTTTCTGTTGTTGGCAAGTGAGGTATTTCTTTGGTGTTAGTGCTTTTTGTAAGCCACTCTCATCATTTCTTAGCCAGTTCATCGCAGCTCTTGGCAACGCCTAGCATTGCCTTTAGCTTTCCGTTTTCAGCCATCCGTCAGACTGGCAGTAAGACGCATTAATTCATTTTAGTTGAACGTTATTAAAAACTTTTACCCACAAAGCTGAGCTGAAAAGTTCAGCCAGCGCACCTTTCCTTTGTGGTTGAGTTGGGTGTGGTGCAAGTGTGTTGCGAGTGTGTTGCGAGTGTGGTGCGAGTGTGGTGCAAGTGGCAATGTCGGCAAAAGTTGCACACTAATTAAGCGCTAATAACATTTTAGCACAGTTTGTTGAGAACTTTTGCCCAGGCATGCAAATATGATCAACCGCAAAAAAGGGCCAGAGCCAGCACAGAAAATCAAGCTGGAGGACTGGTCAGAGGGCACTGGCCAGGCTCCGCAATCAATTGCACACACTGACAAGTTAAAAACATTTTAATTTCCATTTGGCTTGAATTCCGGGCTGGCCAAATTGCAGCGATTGCCATCAAATCCCAAGGCACTGGAATATTCTCGGCAAATTTTTAGGCAGCTGCCAACTGTCACACAGGTGGGCGGTGCACAGGACACGGGACAGGTTGTGCCCCCTGGCGATCTCTCTCGCTCTCGCTCTCTGCGAGCAAACGGAGAGGATACCAGAGGTGGAAAACTGAGAAATGTTGCTGCCAGCTTGCAGTCAATTGGGTCTGCCAGGAGCTGTGGAACTGAGGAACTGTGTGCTGGTGTCACTGCACTTTACATGTGATGTGTGCAAATAGCAGCAAGTCCCCAACTGGTCGTGGGGTTAGTTTTCTTGTTTGCCATTCCTCGGGTTGCGCATAGCTTGTGTTGCAGGCTGCAACCTGCAACTTGCAAGTTGGTTGACTTCAGTGCCTTGAGTAATGTTGCTCTGGTGCATGTGATTTGCCTTCGATGCTGCGAGCAGAGAAAACTCTTACTCCAGGTTTTGGGTTGATTTATGGCCCAGGAAACTTCACTTGACATAATCTTGGGCAATTATCTTGAATATGGCACCCCAGTGACTTCTGACCGAACCGAATTGAATTCTAATTTCACAAGACGCCAACTGGAGTACAATTAAACTAAAAGCAGCAAACGGAGCGGGGGGCTAACTGGGTCAGTTATCACCCCACTCTGACTCTGACTCTGACTCTGAAGCTGGAGCTGGTGCCATCCTGCTTCGCCTGCTAAGGCAAATAAACGCTTATTTGCACACTAATTGCACCTGCGACGTGCTTTGTTATTATAAAATTCTATATTTACACAAGCGCCGGTCGTGCCGCGTCCCCAGTTCTTGTTTTCGTTTTCGCTATTGTCACAATATTTGTCTATGTTAGTGCTGAAAGGCTTTTTGGGCTTCTCTGCTCTCCTGCTGAATACATTTCTCAAAGTCTTCAAAGCCAACATGGAGTATGATTAACCATGCAGATGCCACTGCTGCCACTGCTGCCACTGCTGCCACTGCTGCTGCTCCTGTGGTTGCTGCGTGCTCGAAGCTTAATTATGCGCAAGGTTAGCCTGTTCTTTGCTCCAGCCAGCCATGCCACATCACACCAACTACTCGTACTCCTACTCGTACTCGATGCCGCCACGTGTGCATCCTTGACCCAGGATGCCTGCTGAGTGGGCGTCTGTTTGTGTGCAGCGGCTGCAGTGGCTAAATTATGGTCATTAAAAAGCTTTCAGCTCGTGGACATACTCGTATCAAATGACATTAAAACATGTGTTGCAAATGTACGAATCCAAATTAGTTTGACCTATGCCCTTAAGCGGCTCCACACACTCCACACCCTCGACGCGGGCTAGTTCAGATGATTGATGCAGCTGCCGACTGACGGGGAGAAAGCCTTGACTTCTGACCTCTTTTCCGGTCGTGTGTCCGGGCACACTTACTTTCCGGCGCTATCTACCCGGCAATTAGGAAAAGTTAGCTGCATTTGCATTCGAGCAGCAGGCAAGAGTTAAACAGCTTCGGCCAAGTTTAGTTGCGTTAACCTTCGGGGACTTACGTGTGTCCAAATGGAACGGAACGGAACGGAACCGAAAAGGCGACTGGGAATCGAAATGTTTAAGACTTCTGTTACTGCTGCTGCTCCTGCTGCTGCTGCATTTCAAGTAGGTAAGGATACGAAGGCAGACTGGCAAAAGCACAAATGTCCCATTCCTGAGCTGGACTCTGCGACTCCTTCTTGTCCGGCTGGGGGGCCTTTGTAATATGCGCTCCAGTCGCTGGAACTTTTGTCAACTTGAAATCAAAGGGGACGACCCAGGAAACCGAAAAGTTTCGAGTTTTTTTTGGTAAAGTTACCAACAGAAACCATTAAAAGCTCACGTAGTCAAAGTCAAAAGACAAATTTGCATTGGTACATTTCCTCTTTTATTCCATTTTCGCGTTGGTTCTACTTTTTCGGCTTAAAGGTGTACAGAATCCGCATAAAAATGCGCTTAAAGCAATTTAACGCCGTGCAATTTTCCGTTTTCCGTTTTTCAGTTCTCAATTCATTTTTAAAAGATTTTCCATTTAACGGGTTTGTTTGTCGTGCATTCAGTCGAAATTGTTTGCACTTAGCTGCGTTTGCTTTGAGCGCACAATTAAAATGCAATTTGGAAAAGGAGATGGTGATGGAGAGGGAGATGGAGAGGGAGTTGGAGTTGGGGACACAAAGGCACAAACAATGAATCCAAAGCAAGCTAAGCCAAATGGAAAGCCCCTTCTCAGGAGAAATTTCGACACCTGCTCCAACGGGCATGAACAAATAATTCGCCAGGAAATTCCGTTGAGTACCTCGAACAAATGGTGCATTTAATGGGGATTTTGTATGCAACTGAAATACCTCTCGCAGCTCACCTCGAATTTCCCGTATTGTGTATAATTTCCAAAGCGACCGCATAACAGTTTTACCGTTATGACAAACATCAGCAGCAGGATAATGGGCGACGATTGTCGAGCACTCTGCTGCTTCTGCTGCTGCTGCTGCCATGCTTGACATTGAGGTGCCAAATGCCCGCCCGGAGTGCTTACTTAACCCAGTCACACTGGCGGGGAGTACGAGTAGATGAGGGAAACCAACGAGCCCCGTCTGCCCCGAAAATCAATTAATTGCAAACACATTTTTTTCGTGGGGCTCCAAGAACTGCCGACAACAGAGGCACTTGTCATTTACCAATCAATGTTGTTATATTTTTTATTCAGCATATTCGAATGGTTTCTCTTTTGTTTTGGCCATTTCCCGCACAGGGATGTTCCAATGTTTTTGTCCCGTGCTGCAGCTGCAGCTGCGGCCAATGTTGCCAGCCTAGAGAATATAAATTGAGTTGCAACATTTTGCTTGTTCGTTTTTCAGCACGTGTGACTGCGACAATTGTTTATGATATGGCCGTGACCCAAAAAAGCGCAGGGCTACAGTCGATATTTTTTTTAAATATTCCCACTGGAATTGATTGTTTAATATTTAATATCTATTTTTTATGCATATATAAATGGTATTTTTTTCAAAAGAGAATATCTTAATAAGTGTTGTTAACAAACGGCAGCAATTATAGAGGGCCAATGGGGGTGGACAAATGATGCAAACTGGGTCGACACGTGATTCCAATTGTCCACAAATTGGCTGCTGAGGAAATTTTATATTTGATTCAAAGAATTAATTAAATTGTCTTTAAAAGTACATATAATTGTAGTCAGCCTACAGCCTGACACTCAACTCAGCGGTTGGGTGCTTAACGCCAGCATGCATTAAACTGCTAACTTCGACTGCTTGCCTCTGTTAACCGATACTGATTGCTACTGTTAAGCACAAACAGTTAACAGCAGCACGCACAGAGCCGCCCGTCGGAGATGAAAAAACTCTCACGCTCGAACAATTAGTAAATGCATGAAAAACAGATCAAACTAAGATCTCAAAATAAAATAGTCAAAAACAAACCACTTCGAACTGGATATTCACGAAATTTGTTTATTTGTACAACAATATCCACAAACTCACAAGCAATTGGCACTTTATAATGAGAACCGATGACATTTTTTTGTTGCAGCATGGCCACAGCATTGTCGTGTCTGCGGGTAACTGTTAATTTATGTGGTAGTGCGTGTGAAGATGAAATAGATAGCGAAAATTGACCACAAATCTCGCAAATTGAATTTAGTAACCGAAACATGCGAGTCTTTTGGTATCGGTTGAACGTATAAATTTATCTTTACAAGCGCCACATATTCCGGCTAATCAAACGATACGCTTTATGCGGATCCATATCAGTTCTAATCACTGTCAAGGTTCATTCCTGCTTTTGCTCTTGCTATTGCTCTTCCTCTGGCTCTGGTTCATTGTGTCCCCCAATTGAAGTTAACTAAATGTGGCGGCATTTCGTACACACGCGCCTCCCCGATCCCACATCTCAAAGCTGCTGAGCCGATCGGGAGCTGCGTCGGCATTAGCTTGGGACTGCTGCTGAGTTCAGCTGCTGGCTGAGAGAGACTGCCACATTCAGTCCGCTGCGAACAACCGGCGACCACACACCTGCCCACGCCATCACCTCTGTGGCAAGCAGTGCAATTGAACTAACGGCTTGATCCATCCGATAGCAAGCAGTTCACAGCAGTTGGAAGACGCGTTTCCAAACTTTCTTCGGTGCGTTTCACTCTTTTTCCAAATAAAACCTAACAAAGTTTGTGCTTAAGTTAAACTAATTTTAGTTCTGTGTACGAATTAGTCTGTGTGTTTGTGTGGTGTGTGCTTATTTAATGTACTGTTTGCTCAACTGCTTTCGATGGAGTTGCAATTAAGATCTTTTGCTTTTTGCCGGTTAAAATGCAGCTGTACTTCAAGCTGTGTATCGACTCACATTCACAAGTGTTTTCTGGATGGCATGACTTCATTTTGGCTGTTTTGGCTACACGGCTCGTAAATCCAGCCTGAAATGCATGTATTTTCAGCCAATAAAGTTTGCCATTTTATGAAAATTCGAGTATAGATTCGAGTGCACAGCAGATAACTCAGACGAAAATTTTTTGTAGGGCACTTAATATCTTCAATTAGATAAAATTATAAATATTTTTTCACTCTATGGTTTGGGCGACTCACTTTGAAAGGAAGTAGCAGAGCTCTTTCTATATCCTTTGTGTGTGCTGTTCTCTCAACTCCTTTTCGTAGACTTGGCTTTTCAATAATAGTTATTTACAGTTTGCTGCTCAAGCACTTTGCATCTTCCACTCGAGAAAATGTTTAATATTTTTCTCTTTGTGCAGCTGCTTATCAGAGGCAAGATGTTTTTATCAGAGCTGTCGAAAGCAAATGCTCAGGCGAAGGTGGAATTTATGACCATTTCTTAAATGGCACATCATAAAACAAAAATCTCAGGCGGTTTTTTCATGCGCTTCCCAAAACAAAACCCAGATAACCGCTCTATGGTAATAAAAGCACATGTTTAAGTTATATACGTCCATCCTACTCCCCGAGTATATACATTTATCAAGTGGTCACCTTCTTAACGAACACATGAATGAATCCAATCTGAATTGGCATCCATTAAATAACAATTAAATGTTAGCCACATAAATTTTGGCTCCGTCCAAAATGTTTTATGGGCCTCGTTCGTGGCTATTAGCAAGCCATGGAATTGTTGGATATTATGGAAAAGTTTCGGGTGGACCGCTTTCCTTTGGTTTATTAGGTATATGACAACCGAGTGCAATCAATTGTGCGGTAGTTGTCAAAACTCATAATGATAAGCAGCACTCCAGTGTCTATATTTTTAGATAGCCCGCACATGTCGGTGTACATAGTACGCATATGTATATATGTATTTACTCTCACAGATTGTAGAGAGAGAGAGAGAGAGACAGAGAAATAAATTAATGAATATCCAACACGTGCGTGCCGTGCAATTGCTTTCATTTGAAATGACATTCAAATAGCGGCTCCCGGGACTGCCAAAAATTCGTGCAATTTGCAAATCAAAGCGAATCAACCCAGCCAGGTCTGGGGCTCCGGGCTCACTTGACTCACAATTATTTGATTATGACATCCCTCCAGAATCTCTATGTGTATTAGATTTCGCGTGCCTCGGCAGATGCCACAATTTGCGAACCATTTGCTTAATAAGTTAAATGGATAATTGAGTTAAGATGCGTTCCCGTGGCGGATGCCCCCAGCTCAGTCTTTCTTTCAAAAACGTTCGCTCAAATCATCCGCATATACGGAGTATTATGTTTCCGCATTAGAAACCCACAAATTGCTTACGAAAATGTTTGCTCTTTGTCCGCAGTGTCAATTGCAATTACGCCACCGACACGCCACAGAATCTTTATACACACAATCCGCATGTACATATGTACGTATTCGTGGTGGTTGGGCGCCAACAAATCACTAAATTATAACACGCTCTTTTGTGGAGAGAGTGGGGGAGAGCAGCATTATGATCATTGACTTTGATGGGACTCCGCTTAAATGCGAGTTTAATGAATCGCCAGCACGCATACGAGTTGCCACTACAATTGCGATATTGTATAAACAAAATCATTTGATTGCAGGTTTCAGTGGATCGAACGACACGGCACAATGACTGACTTGGAGTCTACAAAAAATGGAAAACACCATGATCTGGTGCACCACAACAAGTACGTATCTAGATACTTATTACCAATGCAAAATTCTTCCGCATTGCATAAAGGAGCCAAAGTAAATGTAAGCCAAGTGTTCACAAAGTAGATAGTAGCAAAACAGGTAAAGTACAACAGACTTCTCTGGGCCCTGCGACCGAATAAGCAAAGCAAACCAGTCGCTATCACAGTGGCAGCTTGAAAACTGGTTCCGCCCCGGGCTGGCCACAAACAAAATTCAACCAAAACTCCCCCTGGCAGCTATGCAGCAATAATTCACTATTCGAAAGGGAAAGTAATGCCGCTGGCTACTCATTTGCATGGATCCCAGACAGCCAGACAGCTATACGGCTAACCAGAGAGTTATCCGAGCATCCACAATGATTTCAGCTAAATTGTGTATTCTTTTTCCGTACTTTGCAGCAATGAACTCACGGAGAGTGAGCCCCTCACGTGGCGCTTCTGGCGCAAGCAGCGCTACATTGTGGTGCTCTTGGCTTTCTTTGGCTTCTTCAATGTGTACTCGCTGCGGGTGAATCTCTCGGTGGCGATTGTGGCCATGACCGAGAACCGCACGGTGGTTGATGGCGATGGGAATGTGTCATATGAACAGGACTTTCCCTGGGACTCGAAACAGAAGGGCCTGATTCTCAGCTCGTTCTTCTACGGCTACATCCTCACGCAGTTCTTGGGCGGCTACATTGGCACCAAGATTGGTGGCAACATTGTGAGTACTCACTTATATCCCTACTCTAAATTCAAAGCTAATGATGATGCTTGCCTTTGTGCAGGTCTTTGGCACTGGCATTGGCAGTACTGCGATCCTGACCTTGCTCACGCCGCTGGCTGCCAAGCACAGCTTGGAGATGTTCCTGGCCGTGCGCATCATCGAGGGCTTCTTCGAGGGCGTCACCTTTCCGGGCATCCATGCCGTGTGGGCTCGCTGGTCGCCGCCTCTCGAGCGCTCCCGCATGGCCTCCATTGCCTTTGCAGGCAACTATGCGGGCACTGTGGTAGCGATGCCCTGTTCCGGGTTCCTGGCCACTCGATACGGCTGGGAGAGCGTCTTCTATGTGTTTGGTGCCATCGGCTGCGTCTGGTACTTTACCTGGCTGGTGTTCGTGCGGGCTGGACCGGAGCTGGATCGTTTCTGCTCGAAGGAGGAGTGCGACTATATCCAGAAGACTATTGGCTACACAGGCAGCAGGAACATTAAGCATCCATGGAAGTCGATCTTCACTTCGGCGGCGTTCTATGCCATCATGGCATCGCACTTCTCCGAGAACTGGGGCTTCTACACGCTGCTCACCCAATTGCCCAGCTTCCTCAAGGGTAAGCTTAGAGCAGCAGAATTCCTCTCCTTGACTGCTAATGATGTGATGTGATTTCATTTCTAGATACGCTCAACTTTGATCTGGGCAAGACGGGCATTTTGTCGGCTGTCCCGTACCTGGCCATGGGCATTCTGCTTGCCGTTTCCGGCTATCTGGCCGATTGGCTGCAGGTGAAGGGCATTTGGACGACCACTCAGGTGCGCCGCAACTTCAACTGTGGCGCCTTCCTGGCTCAGACCGTGTTCATGATGCTCACTGCGTATCTGCTGGATCCCACTTGGTCGGTGGTCAGTCTCACCATTGCCGTCGGATTGGGTGCCTTCGCTTGGTCGGGCTTTGCGTAAGTATTTTCACGAGAATCCCATGGAGCAGGACTGCTAATTTTGTTTTTCCACCGAAGGGTCAATCATTTGGACATTGCGCCGCAGCATGCCAGCGTCCTGATGGGCATTGGCAACACGTTCGCAACCATTCCGGGAATTGTCAGTCCGCTGCTGACCGGCTACGTGGTTGTCGAACAAACCAGCGATGAGTGGCGCATTATCTTCTTCATTTCGGCTGGCATATACCTGGTCGGTTGTGTCATCTACTGGTTCTACTGCTCCGGCGAGCTGCAGGAGTGGGCCAAGTCGCCCGAGCAGAAGGCCCAGGAGGCCGAGGAGAAGGCACAGCTGCAGTTGACGCAGACCGGAGGGTTTGTCAATGCGGCAGCGGAGCTGAAGGACTAGTCCGCCCAGCTCCATGTGTTCCACCGAGTGAATGCTTTCACTCTTGGCATCTATCCTAAGCATTTAGAGAGCACCGCATCAAGAATTTGTGCCCCAAGTATTTTGTTCTTTGTTACGTTCATGTGATGCTAGCAATATGCGCCCCATT
The DNA here is from genome assembly GCF_900245975.1 of Drosophila guanche. Lineage (NCBI taxonomy): Eukaryota > Metazoa > Arthropoda > Insecta > Diptera > Drosophilidae > Drosophila > Drosophila guanche. Next base: position 242,504 of record NW_022995749.1, read on the forward strand.
GTGTCTATATTTATGTATGTTAATCCATTTAGTCTTTCAGAGCACTCGCTGTGAGAGTGTCTGCGAATAAACGAAGCATTTTATTACAAACGTTTTCCGCCAACTCTGTCTCTCTCCGCCCCGGAGTCGGCTATACAAAAACCCATTTTAGATGTGTTTCCCATAGCCATCCCAGAAGTAGACCAAATATCTAAATTTCTCGTAACATTTAACATTTCGTGCGGGTCTGTGAGTGGTACTTTGGTTACGCTCTTAATTTATTCATTGGATGTGTCAGAGTGGTTTTTGGTGATGCTCAACTTGCCGAACGCTTTTCGAAACAGAAATATAAGAAATCAACAATGAACTGTTATTTGCAGGTGCAGTCACCATTGCCTCATTGAAAGGAGTTGCCGATGTAATAGCATAACATCAGTCGACAAGCAGAATAGTAGAAAAGCAGTAGAAGCAGAACGCGATTAACAGCAGATCAACGTCAGACAAGCAGTACTGCAGAGAGGAAGCAACAGCAGTAAGTGCAGAACGAGATTAACAGCAGATCAGCAGTAGACAAGCAGAACAACAGAAAAGGGCTTAGCAGCAGATCAGCGGGAGTCAAGCAGTACAGCAGAGAAGTATTAACAGCAGAGTACAAGACTAACAGCAGAGAATAAGAGTGACAACAGAGAAGAACAGTAACAGAATTGTGTCGTAAGAGGAAAAACGAAGCAGACTACCGTCAGTGGTTAAAACAGAAATCTTCCCAAATCGAGCATTTTCTCTTAAGTTAATTATTCTTTTAGTTTCCCGGTAGACCGCTATTAAATGTATCTGATAAAAATGCACTTAAACATATATTTCATACATACAATTGATGTTTCTAGAACTATCTGGTGACTTAACAGCGCCTTTTTTTTATGTGTGCTTTTGGGCTGACGCATCATCTACGACGTTTGCCCAACGTGCTGTGCTGATAAGCTGATAAGAGAAACAAGAGAAAATGCGTGCGCAAAAAATTAGCGGCCCATCGCTCGATATACAGAGAACCGTGAGCTGGGGGCTGCACACGAACTGATAAGGCGGGTCAGAAAAACAATTTCGTGTGGGTTCTGTGCAATTTTGCACTCGGTGTGGCACTCTGAATCGGTATAAATGGAATGAGGTCGGGTGAGAAGGGTCATCAGTTGAGAAACTAACCAGCAAAAGCAAAGTTGTGTGTTGTTTAATCCAAGTCAAATTCAAATAAATCCTCAAAATGGTGTGCAAGGGATGCGGAACCAGTAAGTGATATTGAATAAACATTTAATTAATAATAATTAACACTCATATTAAACTGTTAGACTGCCAGTGCTCGGCCCAGAGATGCGGAGACAACTGTGCCTGCAACAAGGACTGCAAGTGCGTCTGCAAGACCGGACCCAAGGACCAATGCTGCAGCAACAAATGAATCAATTGTAACTTGAGCTTAACTTCCTTCGGGTTGGAAATAATAAAGTTTATAACAATTTTGTGCATTTGAAAGTTTGGCTATTTAATGTTGCATCTGACAGGTAATTTTCACCCCCTGTCGGTCAACGAAAATGGAATTATGCCATAATAATATTCGTGGTGTGCAATTTCAGGTAAACAAACCGCAAAATAGAATTACTGGCAAAATAAACATGCCAAACGCATTGCGACAATTTGGCTGAAATTGCAAATATTTGTGCACACCCCAGGAAATCCATCCATCAATTACAATTTTCCAACCAATTTGGATCAAATTCGAAATGAATATTCGCTTCGAAACGTTGGTCAAGTGTTGCTTAAACTGCACATTAATCAAAATAAAATTCACTCTCCCTGACGCATCAGTCGAAACACCCTACAAAAATATATTTCTGGCTTTAATCTCAGGCCAGTCAAATGCATTTTATTGTTAGCCAAAAAACTCATTTTGTTTTGGCCATAAAATGTATATTTTCTGCCATTCGCAGCAAATTCTCAAAAGGAAAGATGAACGAGGAAAATGTTGGCAATTTTGTTGCTTTCCAAAAAATATGCAATCATGCATAGTACGAATTTCTTCATCGTTAGCATTTCTGTTATGACATGCCATCGGAATTTATGTTTGTTTTACTCTAGTCAAATAATAATTTTGCAATTCGCTTTTATTTATTTGGACAGCATGTGCCGCACCCAGTCAATGTCATCCACACCCAGGATATTTTTGAGCAGAAATTTTGACTGGAGAGTGGTAGAGTGCTTCGAATTGCCTGGCGTACGTATCACTTTTCAAAACGAAATGACCAATTAAAATGGAAGCACTTGTGGGACTCGCTCTGCCGGGCAATTTGGGCCTCCCTCTTCCGGTGCTCGGGCTGTCAAAATATTTATGCAACAACAATGGTCGAGTCATTAGCATAATCAAATGTGCGTGATTGAGGCGTTTCTCTTCTGCTCTCGTTGCGTGCCAGATTCATTTTGTTTCGTTTTGCTTTACCATGGATGGTGGATGGACAGGGCAGGGCAGGGCAGGGCAGGAAGTTAGTCGCAGTTGTTCGCCTAATCAGGTGTGAATAATGTGACACTTAAACGCTTAGTCACATCATACTGTGCTTTGACCTGGAAGTCAGAAGTACCGAAATCACCTTAAAAATTTCCTTAGTCCAAAGAAACCGGAACGTAGACACAGCATGGCGTCTAAACAAGATTTGGAAGCTTTCGAGGCCGGGACCAAAGATCTCAAAGGTGAGTGTGGATGCCCGCAAAGGTGTACGAATGCAGATTCCATCAGCTTTGCCTATTCAGATGACGAGGAGCAGGCCAGACCCCGGGCTTATCGCATAGTGATGAGTGTGCTCATGCTGATTCTGTTCAATCTGACCCTCATTGCGGTCATTGTTGGCTTCTATTTGTATATCCAAAGCTGCTCTGAAAAGGACAGCCGGAGCGTAATGAATGGGGTCTACTGTGTGTTGGCACTCGCTCTCTTCGTGGGTCTGTATCAGATGGGCGTGAGTAGAGAATTCTGGCCTATACATTTCTGCGTTAACATTGACTACGCGCCATGTCCAACAGGACCTCTCCAAGGACAACCCCAATTTCTATTACATTTAGGCCGGGGACGAGGCCGTGGCACGTTTCTTTACACAGTCAACTCTATAAACCGTTTCCATCTACCGCTATGGGCACTCACCGTCACCCTTGGTCCTCGACTAATTTAATTATAGCTTTCTTTTGTGCGGCAGCGGCAGCTATAGCGGCATGAATTGTATTGCATTAAGTGGCAGTGTCACGCAAGCCCTCGCACACGGAATGCCAAATTCATAATTGATAAGTGCAAGGAAGAACCTACCCGAATTAACAAACATTCCTACACATTTCTCAACTGACGTCAACTCAGGATGCCGCACAATTTCCTGTCACTCCCAAAATACATAACCATATTGGAACCCCAGCTGTAAACTCGTACACTAGTTGTATTTTCTTACCCATGTTTCAATGTATTTTTTTGTGTGTTTAAAGAATCGAAATTGTTGAAGCGTGTTAGTACAATTTGTATGTATTTGCTCGATTATTCGAAATTAAATTAGTCGTAGTGAATACTTTTTACCTTCAACTTTCACTTCACTTTTACCTCAACACGCTCACGATGTCGGCGAGGCGTACGTTTTTGTTGTCCTACAATAAGAAGAATGTGGCACGCTGGTACTTTGGAGGCGTGGCCAGCTCGATGGCCGCGATGGTCACGCATCCGCTGGACTTGATGAAGGTTTTGATGCAGACGCAGGCGGAGAAGCTGTCCGTGGGGTCCACCTTCAGGAAGATAGTGCGCGAGCAGGGCGTGATGGCCTTGTACAATGGCATCTCTGCCTCGCTGCTGCGCCAGTACACCTACACCCTGGCTCGCTTCGGCATCTACCAAATGGGCAGCGGCATGATGGACACCAGCACGATGGCGCGAAAGACTTTTCTGGCAGCCGTCGCAGGTGGTATCGGTGGCTTCGTCGGAGCCCCTGCGGATCTGGTCAACGTTCGACTCCAGAACGATGTGAAGCTGCCGCAAGACCAGAGACGCAAGTAAGACGCGTATTTATAACCGATCCCTAGGGCCTAACAGTGACCCCCACACCCGGCCATTGCAGCTACAAGCAGGCCATTGACGGCCTGATCCGCATCACCAGGGAGGAGGGATGGCGCAGCATGTTCAATGGAGCCAGCATGACGGCCCTGCGTGGCATGCTCATGACTGTGGGCCAAATCGCCTTCTATGAACAGAGCAAGGATGTGCTGGTGGGGCTGGGCATGCCGACGAGCACGAGCACGTACATCACGGCCTCCCTCATATCGGCAGCAGCTGCCACAACTCTCACCCAGCCCATCGATGTCCTGAAGACGCGACGCATGAACGCCCGGCCCGGGGAGTACTCCGGTCTCGCTGACATCTTCTTGAAGACAACGCTGGAGGGTCCGATGGCCTTCTTCAAGGGCTACACTCCTGCCTTTGCCCGCCTCATGCCGCACACGGTGCTGCTCTTCCTGACGCTCGAGTTCTTGCGCGTTAACTTTGGCTATCTGCCCGAGCCGAAACCCTCAGCTCCGGCCAAGTAAAATTGAAAACTAATCAAGTAATTTAATGATCGAAATTGTCCCGTGATTGTGTGTGTATTGTGAAAATACGAATCAAATTTTCCGTGTGTTTGCCTGTTTGCAAACGAAATTACCTTTTGAATTTTTGCAATTTGCATTTTCTTTATTGGAACTTTTTGCCGTCGTTTACCATTTTATTTGGCCTGCCATATTCCATAAATACTTTATGAGGTGGCGGCCACTACCCAGATGAATGTTTTAATGTGCTTTAAACCTAATGAATCTGTTCTGTGGCTTTGGCAGCTCTCTACAGCATTTTACCCAAGAAGTCATAATGCGAGCACTCAGCACCTGGCGGCAGTCGTATGTCTGATGTCGTGTAATCGCATTAAAGCCATTAACAGGCTTGACGGCAGGGGCCAAGGGCAGCAGGTGAGAGGAGAGTAATGAGCACGTGTGAGCCAAAGAGCTCGGACAATATAGAGCGCCAAGTTTGGTTGACATGAAAAAACAATCACATGTGCCCCGTCCCGTGTGCCTGTTGCCGAGCTGGGAATGGCGACACACGGTCAGAGTGTAATGTAGAATGGTGTGGGAAGTTTTCTCCTTGAATGTCCCATCCCCGCGTCGATGCCATTGCCTTTTATCGATGCCATTGTGAGCTGCCATTCAACTGTTTATCTGCCCATGCAATATTGATACCAGCCAACGAGTTTCCAATGTCCTAAATCGTGTTTAAGCTCAACAAAAAAATACGAGCAGGGAGGAAGTCTTTAGATCTTTTCATTATTTTCCTCTGAGCTGTTTGGCCGAGGGCATTTGTGCTCCGAAGTTAATTACATTTCATGCGCATTCAAAATTAATGAAACCAAAAAAGGTTCTCAGCATCTGAGTCTCCATGTAAATTATAATAAATAATAATAATTATGAAAAAGAATTTAATTTCACTGCGCAATGAACATAAAGAGCGTATCCAATAAAGCTGATGAGAATATGGTGGGAAAAGTTAATTTTAATGGTCGAATGGGTAAAGGAAATTTGGAGCTGTAAGCCGTAAGTGATAAAATTCATGGCTCAATGGAAGTGATTGTCATTAAACGTTTCAATTCATCATATTCATAGATGAAAATATGCACACAATATATTCATAAATTTCCTAAATAATTACATTTTCTGAACTTCAATTTAAATTTCAGTAATAATTAATTATGTGCAGAGCGGAATTTTGAATGAATTTGAAATGAAACCCAATATTGGTTACCCAAATTCCAATATCGCTCCAAATAAATTAATTGGTCTATTAATAATTACTTTTTCTCATGCTCTAATCATATACTGCTTACAGGCAGAATCAACAACTAGAACAATTTCCACTTTACGCTGTTCAAAATGCGAGAGTGCTTCCGTCAGTTGAGTGGAAAACTTTATGACAATGCTGTTTAAGCTGTGGCTCAAGTACATGATAAAACTGCCATTTGGTTGCGCAAAAATTTATGCAAATTTATCGTGTGCCGCCGCAGCATCAGGCAGCAGGCGGCAGGCGGCAGGCATCAACGGGCAGTGTAGAGCATGGCATTAGCAGCAAACATGGCTGAAACAAGGCCAACAAACAGGACAGGCAGAAATAACGACCACAACGACAAATGCGTAAATCAGTTTTAATGCAAATTTCGTTTCAGTCCGTGCCGACGTCTCAATAAGCAGCCATTAATATGCTGCGCCTGCTGCATAAATTGTGCGATTTTTGCGGTTTTGCTTAATTATACGCATTGTCGCAAGGACATCGTCCAATCCTGCCACTGCATAATTATTCATGCGATGGTCAAGGACAATGTGGCAGTCACAGCAAGGGTTGGAGCTGGAGCAGGAGCTACCAGTTGCCGCACATTTGCAGGCCACAATTTTGCGTAGGAGTTTGTGTTGAAATTACTACCATATTTATGACAGAATTGAGTCCGCAGCCAGACAGCATAAGGCATAAGGCATTCGCAATTGCCAGCCATTTAAATGCGGCCCAATAAATTCAAGCACTCCTTTGAAGTGGCGCTTTGTCTTGGGGAGACACCGACACCGACACCGACCCAGTCCCGACCCGACCCCGAGTTATCCAACCTCGCGTTATCCGCTTTATACACGGAAGTCCATTTATATTGCCGCCGTTTCAGAGTCCGAAGTGGGGTGTCCGGCGGAGACACACAAATAAAGTAGCACACTGGAGATACAATGGAGTTGGACTGAGCACGCAGAACGCTTAAATACCTTCGTGTCCGGCTCCATTTCCCCCCCCTAGCGGCACAAGGCGCAGCAGATGCCGGACTGCAATAAACTTCCAAATCAGTCGATTAAACTGCGATCTGCGAATGCCCCTAAAAGCTCTCCCATATAAACTTCGTATATTTCTCAAGTGCGAGTACGACGAGAGTGTGTGTGGAGGAAGGGGAGGGCATGGGAAGTACTAAACAAAGTTTCTGAAAAATGTTGAGCAATTAAGAGAAGTAGCGCAAAGTAGCTCTGGGGATGAGGCGAAGTTGCCTCTGGTTCTGCTGGGGCTGGTTTGTTATCTTTTGTGCGGAGTTTGCTGTCAGCAAAGTACGCGGCTTGTCAAAGTGTTTAATGAAGTGTGAGATTCAGGCAGCGGCAGGGGCTGTATATAAATATATCATATTTAAGTTTCCAACTAGTCTACCCAACCACACTGTTTTTTTTAATAAAATACGAAGAAGTTTGGCCTGCAGCTTTAATTTCTAAATGTCCCAACGCAAACCTAGTTAAATGCTTGATATTTTCATCAGATTTATGCAAAAATATCTTGTACAAATGCAACATAAGTCAAGGCAAAATATTAGAGCACTTCATCAACATCTTCCTTCTCATCGATTTGTTATTCCAGAGAAAGGCATCTAGCATCTGTGTGTCTCTGATTTCCAGGCACATTTGAATGCTGCACACGCATAGCACGTTTATCTTTATAATTAGATCTCATGAACTGTATCTGGCAGCTCGCACTCAGTTGTTTGGCCAAAGTAGTTTACAATGGCAGCAGTCATGGCCATTGCCATTGCCACTGCCACTGCCACTGCCACTGGCATGGGGTCATGCTGGCTGGCTACACGTACTCGGCACTGACACCGGGGAAATACAAGAGCCCGGCAATAACCGTGCCCAGACCAGGTCCTAGAGCTAGGGCTACAGCTAGAAACCGAACCGAGAATCGGGAAACTTGCCTCATTAAAGATTAAGACGCATTAACACAAACTGGTGTGAGGGCTGCTAGCAATTTAAGCGCCATCAGCATAAATATTTATGTAAATTGGGATTAAAAGTATTTTGTACGTATTTTGTTGGGACACATTCTTGAAAGTTTTTGGCCATGTTCTGCAAATTCGTATTTAATTGGAATTTAAAGCTCACAGTTCGAGCACTTAAATTTCTCTTTAAAGTCAAGTTCTCCAAGCGAGTGACCTTGCGGCTTGCTGCATCTTTGAGCTTTTGCTCTTTTCCTTTTCCTTTTTTCCTCTGTTTGAGCTGCAGCTGGTTTTTGTTTCAACATGTTATTTTACATTTTCCGCACTCAAGGTTGCACATTTCACAGAGGCAAACAGAAAAGTGTTGCAAAATTCATCCGAAATAAATGCATGCGGTATAATTTATGCTGCCACGAAGCAAACCAACACGGTTGAGTTGAGCAGCCAAGGATGCTGGGATTTAGATGAATAAAATGCATAGGGAGATACCAATGCAGAACCCAGCCCGCGGTCATCTGTCAGGCCATTAAGAGGATCAACTATCCCTTTTAGTATCATCCAGAATGGAACGCCTTTCGCGGCTCATCAATATGCATTAAGGTACAATGACAGAACTTGGCAGTTCCTTTGATGTCTGCCAAATGATTATTGGCTACATTGTTGCCTAATGCAATTAGCCGCATTTATGCGCAATTTCGGCTGTGCCTCGGCACTCCCAGGCTCAAAGCAGACATAGCAGACATGCCAATTTCGTAGCTGCTTGTTCTTGAAATTTCATTACTTTGTGTAAACAAAGTGCACGTGCCCGATGCGGTATCTGCTCTAGCTCCGCCGTGTGGTTCTGCTCTGTCTGTGGCTCTAGCTCTCAGCGAGATGTGATGCGGGATGTGGCGCATGCGCGGATAAACCGGAAAGAGAATCCTTTTGGTGCCTCAGCATTAAATAATTTTCCCTTTTCCTGTGCGCTTCATTCAATTATCAAAAATAATTTAAAATAATTTTATGAGCAGAAACAACACGCACACACACAGACTTATATATGTCCTGTCTGGTCACGTCCTAATCAGCAAAAGGTTTCGCCTAGTTGCGGTTATAAAGTCGCCTACGTGACTCGCATCTTCAATGATCCCCCGAGCAGCGTTCACATAAATACAAAAATGTCTAATTTATGTAGTTTACGTTTAGGATTTATTGGACCTGCGACTATTTCGGTGTTGTTCATCGTTGTATCTGTGAATCTAAATGGAAAATGATGTGGATGGCTCTTTAAGCCTTTTCGGTTTAGGTTTCGCCTGGCTGACACACGGCGTAGGAGCAATGTGCTGAAACTGCTTTTAATGCGTGTGCCAATTTAGCGCACCCCGTAGAGTGGCGCTTCAGTCGAGTGCATTTGGAGAGTGCTGCTGGCAGGAAGCGGGAGTGCGCCTGCCTGAAGAATCACCCAGCTGCGAGCAATTGAGGCACTCTTTCCATCAGCTAATTAAGCAAATTACGCCTGCTAATGGCAGTAGTCGAGCAGCGACCTTGACACTTTCCCTGGGAGTCGCCATGGAGCTCCAAGGAGCACTAAAGCTGCGACATGTGCTCTGGCCTCAGAGCAGGGCGTGTACCAGCAGCGGCACGCCCTCGACTTGGCCCCCATGGAGCAGCCTCATAATCAGCATAATTCTTATGCTGATACAAAACAAAAGGCGGGGGTCATCCACAGACAGATAGACACTTGACTTGGAGAGGCCGGCACTGATTTGAGCCAAGATCCTGGCCACGCTGCTGACTGCTGTTGGCCAAGATTATGCCCTGAGATAATTATATGGCCAGTCGGCCAATTCCATTTCCATTTCCACTTACACTCTCACTTTCACTTGCATGTTTCGCCACTTTATGCCCCCTTGACTGCCGCTGTGGCTGTTTGTGTTTCTGTTTGCAAGTTGTGCCCTGGAGACTAGTTGGCCGAGTAATGGCGGGGCTCCTAGGCGTCTGAGTGTGTGTATCGCTTCGTTATTATCTTTTGCTGGTAGGCGTAGCCGGCAAGTGTCATAAATAAAATGGCAACCATGCAGCGGACCAGCCACGGCCTGGCTCTCTGCACTTTCCTACTTTTCCACTTAAACACCATTATTAAGTAAATACATAAATGTACTGCTGGTTGGACTTGGACTTCATTTCCCTGCGAATTACCCAAAAGTTCTTTCTGCTTTTAGTGCCTTGCTGCTCAAATTTGATTTCGTTTGCACTAATTGCCGGCAGTGTAAAAATACGGCCAACCATTAATCACAGCCACAACTCGAACGTACATACGTGTGTGTGTATACATAAATTATAATATAAATATGCGTTCCATATATCAAAATCAACTACCGATTGGTGTATGCTGTTTGGACGGTGCTTCGTGTAAACAAGTGTAGTTGCATATCAAAATATTTGCTCGACTCGAGGCTGTTAAAACAATTTGCAGAGGCAGGGATACATGTGTGCACTGTGTATCCCAGATCAATTACTATTTTATTGCCTATACCCTCAAGACTGCCGCATCATTTTCCTTATCACGTGAATCGCTTAAACGTCAAAAAATTCATTAACTCTGTGAAAGCAAATATATACGAGTGTAAGGGGCTTTGTGTTCACATGAAGTCTGAGCTGCGTTTTATTTGTCCATTAAAAAGTAAAGCACAGCGAAAGCAAAATAGAAAAGCTATTTTCCTGAATAACTATGACAATGTATCCGCACGAATGCGCTATGCTCTATAAACATTTAAATGTCCATTAAACCACATAATTTATTATGTGGCAGTAAATAGAAGCAGACAAAGACATGAACTTAACGAACTCTTTCGAAGAACTTGAACGCTTGAACTGGAACCTAATATGAGCCCATAAATTCTCCATAAAGTAACTAACTCGAAGACACAGACACAGGTCTGTCGTACGTTTAAGTTCCTGCCTAATAGACAGTCGAGTCATGCAGACCAAATGTTCTCTTGCCTGAGCCCTGCCTACAGTTTCTGCGTTCCAGGAACTGTTTGTCATGCCAAAGTCAATTTACTCCATTCAAAGACATTTTATTGGTAACTCGTCATACACATATCGAATATATTCCAACAAAAGCATACCAAGAGGTAGGTGTATGCATGTTCGGGGAGTTGCAAAAGGGCTGCGATGACTCAAAAGTTTGCATGTCATTCGAGCCGCACTTCATTGGTATCCTGGGCCTTACTTATTATTATCATTACCCAGAGTATTTTTTGGTTCCTTTTCTCTTTCTAGGCCACAAGGTGTGAAACAAAGTGTCAGGTTTTCAAGGAAAATGCGGAAAAGTACAAATTTATTTGCACTCTCAGGACTGACGACTGGCAGTTGCTTGTTTCCTATTAGAATGCAGTACAGGGGATCTCCCCCCCCCCATCTGTTTTTGGGGGCAGATTTGTTTTGCTTATCCCCAGAATGTAATGTAGTTTATAACATGCTGAAAACTTTCTGCTTGATGCTGCTGGAAAGTGTGGCACGGATTCCGATGCTATGCGAACATGTCCATGAGTACATGAGTACTATGCCATGTGTACTGTGTGCTGTGTGTGGGTGGGTGGCGATGGGTTGGGATGCGTACGAGTCTGTGTTACGGGCTAATGCACCAAGGAATTCACTCAGCTACATTTTCATATGCTCAATTATTTAATACACAAGACGAATTATAGCCTCAGAGCCAGTTTTTGGCTACACCAGCTTCAGCTTCAGTTTCAGATTCAGCTTTCAGGTTTACTCCAGAGTTATTTTGCTCCAGCTCGAATGGCTTTAAGTTAGAGTCAGAGCTGGGGATGGGTGGGGGGAGGTTGCTGAGCAATTATAATGCTGGCTATATAGCCTTTGAACCGCTTGTTGTCTGTCATAGACACGCCATCGATTGCAGCTGCTTTGCCTGGGCCAACTTTCTGCCCCATTTACCCGTCGCCTGCCCCAATCCCTGTCTCTGTCGTGGGCAGCCACAAAGAAACAGTAACGAGAACAACAGCAACAACAACAACAACAACAACAAAAACAATAACAAAATGGAACAAGAACAACAACAACAAAGAAAGAATAAAAGCCGACAGCTGCACAGCTTAAGCAAGACAACAAGAGGTGCCTGCCTCATTCATTGGCCCCTCCCCATGCCAGAACGTACTCGCCTGTCCTCTGCTGTACGGCACTCTGCCTTGCTCGTATTTATGCTCTTATTGTTGGAGCCGGCATGAAAGTTGCTTTTAAAGGTCCGCTCCACAGGCCAACTATAGCTGGCCTTTGTTTGCCTGAATTATTGATTTTCATTAGTGTCTTCGCCCGTCTTCGATTACATGGTTCTTTGTCTTGCAGCGACAGTTTCAGCTGGTTTCAGTTTTTGTTACCTTCCCTTTCTCCCCACTCCCAGTTGGCTATCGAGTACGAGTATTATGTGTTTGATTTCCCTTGATATGGGCCAGTTTCGATCTCGGTGTTGGCTTCCCGCTGTAGCCGGTGTAGCCGCTGATTTAATTACGGCCCACGTCTCCTGACCAACTCAATTGAAATGTTCGGCAGGCTTTAAGTTGGCCACAGCCGTCTGCGAATCTTGAGACCGCCCAGAACGACAACTGGGAATTTTATAATTTAATTAAAACGTGGCTGGGGATGGCGACGGCGATGGCCACGGCGATGGCTACGTCGACGGCGAGTGTAGATGGTTGACGGTAGACCCCCGCCCGGTCTGCTTTCCCTGTGGCCACAATGCAATTGTAGGGTTTCCATTTTAATTAAAGTTTTTACGCGCATTTCACTTACTCGAAATCGCAGCACCAACATCCGCCGGCGGCCGTCAGACGGACCGGCAAAATTTCATATTCCGTTAGACCCATGGCCACCTGGCAACCTGGCAACCTGGATTCCCGACCAGCTTCGAACGAGTCAACGCCAAATACAGCGAACTATTTTGAAAAGCAGAAGCCCAAAAGGGAGACAGTCAGATGTCAGATTTCTGGTTTCCCGACAAATCCCAGCAGGAGGCCACTTTCGAGAGTTTCGACTGGCAATTGCATGAGTTTACAAAAATGCGAATGCGGCAGGTGCTTAATATGTTATTGAAGGGGCATGATGGTGACATTGCGCTTACAACGTGTGGAATGACTGGCTGTCTTAAGATGCGAATAAGCTTTGGCTAAGTTGGCTAAGGGCACAGCAGGGGCTTCGCTGGGGTGAGCTCTTTTAAAGCTTCCCAAGTCGTGACATTCAGACACCGCCAGCCCCACACTTTCACCGCACGACACAGAAGCATTGCCAGGCATAATCGAGGCAATTATGCAGCGCAATGATCTGGGCCTTGGCTTGAACTTGCCATTAACGGAGCGGTATCTGCGATGCTGGAAAATTAATTAGTCCAGGCAGAACCTATACCTATACCCAAATGGGTGACGCACCCACCTATCTGAACTATCTGGCTTAGGAATTACCCTTTTGTCTCTGCCATCAGTCAAGTCAATGACCCGCCAGCTGGGCCAGACTCGGAGCTGGCTGTTGATGGTAAATAATTGGCGCAGATAAACCAACATTAAGCCACATTAAATTATGCACTGAGACAGTCAACAGTCAACAGCCAGATGGCAGCAGCGAAACAGGAGTAGCAATAGGAGCAGGCACAAGAGCAACAGCAAAGCCACTAGAGAAGGAGTGTCAGGAGCTGCAGGCGCTGCAGGCGCCTCCGAGCTGGTTGCTAAAGGGTGAGGGGAAAACAGCAATGGCAGCGTAACGGCAACGCAACGCTGCCGAGTAGCAATTAAAATGTCAATTGAAACGCCCTGGGGCGATGACTAGGCAACGGAAATGGCAAACAGCGTGGCACACAGGCTGTGTCCGGGATCGAGTACGGACTCGGGCATAGGCACAGGACAGGAGTGGGCACAGGGAAATAGGTAAACATTCCTTTTTCATTTCTACTACGTTGGGGAGCTGCCGCCAGCTGCAAATTCCCCCAGCTGCCCCAACTGGCATGCAGACTTCATTGTCAACTAATTTCAGCAAAGAGCCCGGCCAAATGTGTTGAACGAACGGCGTCAAAGTTGCATTGAGGCACCCACGCCTCTCTCTCTCTCTCTCTCTCGCTCTGTGACCAAGCGATATCCATTATGAACTTTAGCTTTTGGCAGTGCGAGATCCCAAAACAACAATGGGATGGGGTTAAATTGCACGCCGCCAAAGGAATTCACACGAGAGTGGGGACCCGGCCGAAATGGGGTCAAGTAGAGGGGCATAATGTGTGTGTGTGTGTGTGTGTGTGTGGGTGTGAGTGTGTGGTTAGAATCTTTCCAGTGCTGTTCTGGCAAACAACCAGCAATTTGAAGGGTTAAGTCTTTGCGGTAATGTGGCACCTGCCTCAACCCACTTGCTGGCGTGGCCTTCCCCGGGGATAATTAAATTTCGCTTTTAAGTGCAACGGCGACCCCATTCAGCGGTAAAAATAGCAACTACTGTGCCAGCCGAGCCAGTCGTATCCCGTTTTCGTGGCTCACTGACTCAGCTTAATTCCATTAAAATCGCTAACGACCTAAAAATACCCGAGGATATGTTTACTTGTGGCCAACGGTCAGTCATCCGTTCACTGGTCAAGGGAATTCATCGGGTCCAGCGAATCCCAAAGGTTGAGCTTGTCATAGGTCAAGGCACGGGACTGGACGGGCCATCAGCGTCGTCTAGGTGGGAAATCAAATTACACATACGTGGGATTTATTTTCAGCCCTTGCACATTTCGAGTTTACAATTAAATTAGAAACTTCGACTGTAGTTGGCAGGAAACTTTGACTTCTGCCGTTTCCCTTATGGCGCACAACTGACGAAATAAACTACGTGACACAATTTCGTATGAGTCTCATATGAAACAACAGCAGCTGCAGTAACTTGTGAGTAACTTGTGCCGGGCCATGTACCACATAATCCCTGGACATGCAGAGGGTTCAATGAACTTTCATCTCCCAGGAAGTTCAAAACCTTTTGGCGAGTTTCCATTCCTAGAAAACGCATATAGACCCTGCTGCCAAAGGGATTCTCTTCCTTATTAGATGCCTTCTATATATTTTAGAGGATAGATGTAGTTTGGGGCAGGTGGAAGATTATTGAAGATGGTCCATGCAAGGGCAAGGAATGATCTTTTGGGTTTATTTTTGTCTCATTGCACATCAGACACAACAGAAGGCAGGGACAAGACTTTTCAATATTGGAGCCGGCTTGTAAAGCTCGTGGCAAAACAGTTCAGTGAACCATAAATACATATGTATCGGTTTATGTTTCTGTTTCTGTTTCTGTGTGGCAGGTGGCACATGGTGGATGGGGCAGACACTCACTCGGCCCCGTTCTTCTGCTGTTCCTTCTTCTTCTGTTTCTTTTTTATTTCAATTCGCTTTCGTAGTCTTAGCCGGGTTTTATTTATTTAGATGGCCAAATGTTGTCTTTCGATTCTGTTGTTCTCATTTTCTAGCCGGCAGCAGCCGCTTCCTTGTTTGCCTGCCTAAACCGATGTCCCTCCTCGGCACCCCTCTGCCATGCCGTCACGCTGCACTTGCGCTCATTAAACATTTAGCTACATTGTCTGGCTGGCAGAGGCGTGTGTATCTGTAGCATCTGAAGGAGATACCGGAGCGGGCTCTGGAGGAAACGGCTGCTTAGGCGACGGCGGGGACTGCAGACAAAAGATATGAGGCAAAAGCGCAACGTCAAAAAGGAAATTGTACGCTTAATGGTCATTGCCGGGCCAAATGGAGCTGCCATTGGGTGCAGAACCGGAGCGCATTTGCCGAGTCTTCCTCCTTTCGCCTATTGAAATATTTAAAAGGATTTCTTTTGCAGTCCGGTCCGGTCCCGACCAACACTCTTGGCCCTCTCTCGAACCGTACGGGATTAAGCAAATCAAAAAGTCAGTGGCCCCACAGCATCAGGCTCTTATTTTGAGCCAGCGACATCGACAACTGTGGATGCTGTGTATCCGAGCACGGTTCTGTTCGCTTCTGTGCCATACTCCGGTTCGCTCTGTGTCCATGTCAGCATCGTCGCAGTCGCAGTTGCAGCTGCAGCTGCAGCCTTGTCCGAATGCAATTAAAATGTCAGCGCTGCAGACGTGGGGGCTGCAGGGAAAAATGGCTGGCTAACATGCGATGCCAAAGAGCTCCATTTGGGGGGAACTGTTCCCCCGGGCCACTCCAAACACGCATTTGCCATTTCAAAAGAGCCTCGACTCTAGGTCTCGTTATTCGCAGCTCGCAACTCCTCCTGGACAGCAGCTGGATTCGTAAACTGGCGGGCGACCAAATGGAGTGTTGAGCGAAAGACCCGACCACGCCCCATACACCACGCCATTAAGCACACTTGTGATGTACGTAAATTAATTTACTGTCGGCCATTTATGTACCACCAGCCAACAACACCACCAGCAGGCAACAGCATCACCATCCACAACAACAAGAGGCACAGAATCAGACGAGTTGTTAGTCGCCTTATTGACAGGCATTATTTGTAGACGGCAAAAAAGTTGCAGCCACAAAAGTTTTCTAATAAATAACATTTAGCAACGGCTACGGCAACTGCCATAAAAGCAGCTCACAAAAAGTGAGAGACAAATCCTAATTATCGATTCGACAAGCGTCCTCCTGGTTAATCCCAGATTGGATTTATGATTAGCTTTGATAAATAACATTTACGAGGTAAGTCCGTGCCTGGGGGCTTGAAAAATATTATTTAAAATCTATATTGTCGATTTATATATATGTAGTTATGCTGCTTGGCTTAAGCTTTGCCCTACTGTCACCCTGTGGAACTAGTTATTATCAATGCACTGCCAGGCTGGGCTGTCCACGCAGCCCTTGCGGAGGGTAACTAAATATGTGCATGTGTCTCGAATGGCGACAGCAAACTGCGGATATTATCTGGAGGGTGTCACTTTGTTGGCAACAGATACTTAAGTGCTGTCCAGGCGGGTCCCCTGCCACATTCGCGAGGGCACATTGGGAGGGCAGGGCCGGGCAGGGCAGGGCACAGGCTTGTAAGCGGAAGCACGCGACTGCGGCGGAAATTGCAGCACATGCAACGCACGCAGCCAGCCACTTGGCACCCTGCCACCTCACGACAGTCCCCTCAGCGCCATCGAGATGCCATCAGCAGCATACCGCTTGAAAATGAGAGGTTTTCCCTGCACATTCCTGCACCTCTTTCTTACTTTTTTAAACAAATTAAAGTAAAAATTACAATGCCTGGCATGCCATAAATACTAAAGTTTAAGACCTTGACAGCCATGACCAATTGACCCAATTGTTCGGCCATACTTTGCATGTTCTGAGGTGTTTGTGTGGGCGCTGCTGTAGCGCTTCAGAGGGCTGAACGAGGGATTCCGAGTGGGTGCCGGTCTTTGAGTGCTGCCCGAAATTGCAGCAGCCATGGCGAGAGTGGCCAAATTGAATTTGAAGCGCAATTCGTAGCAAACCTAAAATACGGCCAGTACCAAAGACCTTAATCGCAGTGCCAACATTTACTTTAAGCGGCATTCCGGTCAGACCCATGCTGAAAGCCCCACAACAAAGAGACTACCCAGGCTCTCTCTTAGCTGTAAGTTTCTCTTCATTCGTGTTTATCCGGCTCGGAGTCCGTGCTCGTGTTGGGCCACCGACACGACCTAGGCAACGGCAAGGGCAAAGGCAAACGGCGCGCTTTCCTCGCCTGTCAGTTTGCCGCAGTCAAGCAATGAACAAGCATCGCGCGGTTGACATAGCTCCGAGAGAATAGCCCGAAAGGATAACGATATCGTGGGCATAAGTGAACCTCAGTGAGATCCTCCGAAACTAAACGAAACGAAACAGCCACAGGCTAAACGTGAAAACGGAATTAATTTACAACTGTACAGCCCCGCTCCGAAATATGGAGAGAATCTGTGTCTAGGGTCAAAGGGTGTGCCAATATTCTAGTGTCCTAGTGTGTGTGTGAGTGTGTGTGGCATCAACATGACCAGAGCGAGTGCAACCGCTGGCTGGCATTACATCCGCTTTTGTGGCGCCACCTCGGACTCGGTCCACGCAGATTGAGTTTGTGCTAAAGCCGCAAATCCAACGGCTAGTTGCAAATTCACAACGTGCCACTTGCAACGTGCCCCTGCCGCAAACTAAAATACTAACACCTACGCTGTACCCACATCCTCCCACACTCAACATCGAGTGCCACTGTCGTCCGCCCTGTGGCCGTTTACCGTGTTCCCCGTTTTCCTCGTAGTCGTACCCGATCCCGTATCCGTGTTCGCGTCGCGGTTTGTTGAGCTGGCAGCCAAAAATGTCGGTTTAGCTGCCCTATTATCTCCATACACATATCCGGGGCTTTTCTGCATATTCCGTGCCGTGTCGGTGTATCCGCGGGACGTGTCGCTAAACAAAATGCAGCGGCTCCTCGACTCCATCGCCATCGCTAGGCATGTAAGTGATATCTGTGTAATGCTATAAGGGTTGGAGGTTGGATTTTTAGAAATGAATTGCGGTCTGGGCTTGCCACTGGTACAGCGACTGCATCAGCGCTCCTGCTGCTGACGTACTACCACAATAAATTACCAGATAGAATGGCCCACGGGCGGAGGCTTCTGTCATGTTTTTGAATTGAAATGCAGCTGCATCAACTGCAGCCTCGAGATAGGCCAGGCCGTAATTAAATTTCAGACAATTTTATCAAAATTTACGACACACTTGCAATAGCAACAGCAGCAGCAGCAGTTGCCACCCTACACCGCAGTTGCTGCTGTCAGTGCCGTCATGCAGCCATAACTCTTCTTCCTACTCCGCTTACAAACCGTGTCCCATTGTACCCATCGCTACTCCTGGGTATCCCGTGTTCAATAACAACCAAACCATGTCGAAATCGAGCCGCGGGCCATTTTTTTTGGCGGTCCTCCACTGTGTTCTTTTTTGTGTTGAAAATTTTCGGAAAAACTAAAGTCAAACTCCATTAGGACGTACTGAAAGGGGAATGATTCATGCAAGGGCAATGCATCATCATATTTTCAAGGACTTCAAAATGGGCACATAAAGGATTGTGTATACGTGTGTGTGTGTGTATAGATAGATAGTTAAAGGTATTGGCTTTTGACAAAGTTCTGACTACCATAAAACGAAGAGTAACATTTCAAGAAAAGTCTCTACATATAAATCAATATACCAATACTGCTGAAATCTATTTCTAAAGATCTTGCAAATTCCCTTTACTCGACTGACTTATCCACGAACAGCGAAGAGGATAATCTGGTTGCTAGATAAGATAGCTACATAAAAAGCTTCTATGAGGAAAAACGATGAAATGTTTGGATGTGAAAATGGTTTTTCCTGTGTTATCGAATCCAAATATGGCTTGGGCACTCCACATATCGAAAACAAACATATAGGGAAACCATTCAGATGTAACCGTCTTAATATATTTCCGATTTACTTAAAGATTTGTATGTTGTAGCGAAACAGTACATGTTTCCATTGAAGTAATTCTTATTTGAAGCGTAGCATGTACGGGCCATAAATGTAGGTCATTATTTGGCTTGTACGAGTATCCGCCCCAAAAATCGTAATAAATCACTGTTCTCTCGTTGCTCAAAATTAGTAAAATGCAAATAACATGACATTATTAATGATTTAGTTCAAAGAAAGGAAACGAACGCAGGCACACTCCACACACACACACACACACACACACACACATACACTTATTGCACATAATAATAAAATATGAAACAAGGCAAATGCGAGTCCCGTTTATGCCTTAACGATGACTGCCAGCCAGCCGCTGGGAGTTTTGGTAGGGGGGGAAAATATCGAATACCCGGTGTTTTATCAATTGCCATATCGCGTGTTCTGGATAAACATGGCAAAAAATAAATAAAATTCAGCAAATGAATGGAACGAAAATGAAATTGCTGCGGGCTGAACAATGAATCCACGTTTCATGTTGCCAACCGGAGAGCCGAAAAACCCAAAAGAGCATTCCACATGTGTGAAATGTTTGGACAACAAGCAACTCGATAGCGATACAGACACACCACAAAGGGCATATTCAGTGACAGAATAGTATTCTCATGCTCCCATTTTCCTTTCATTTTCTGGCACTGCCATTTTGATAGTCGCCATTAGCTATTTGCTGTTTGTTGTTTGCTGCTTACTGTTGTTCCCTGCTAATCGAAGTTTATGTTTTGCATTCATGTTCGAGTAAGCCAAGACAGTTTGAATATGCCCCCCAGCCAGATATCATCTAGGCAAGGCCACGCCCGCACCCACTCCCAACTATTGTATCCATCTGTAGCCTATTGCCTATCAACTACGGACCCCACTCCCCTGATATTACTACCATGTTCTCATGTTGCGACTGTCAGTTTAATACAAATGAACTGTTTATGTTAATAAATGAGCTCACCGGTTTACCGGGTACACCGGTGGAGCAGGGCCAGGCCAGTCAGTAATGTGAGGTACAAGGCGGATGTGGATGGATATGGACTCCCCAAAGGGTGGGAGCATTACATCATTAAGGCAACACCAGCTGCGTTGTTGTGTGTGTGTGTGTGTGTGTGTGTGTGTGTGCGAGTCAGGAGTCGTTGGTACAGGAGTGTGTGTGTCAATGTCAAGAGGCACCTACGAATTTGGGCTCAATGCCACCTTCTCAGCTTGCCTCCGTGCCTCGTGCGGCAAGCAAATTACAGCTAATTAACATTTCTATTTTTTTTTTCAATTTATACCACACATATTTCGCTGATTTCCTCTAGGACTACACTCAGCCGAAATAATTGATATTAATGTTTTGTTTAAATTAATTTACACTGAAACTTTACACTGAACGAAACCAATTGATATCAATGACAGAATTCAATTGTTTGCTTTTATTATAAGTTCTATTCGAAATTGATTTTTTACGAAATAAATATAACTGGAATTGCTATTAAGTTGAAAACAGTTTATAATGCAGTAAAAAAATATGCATTAAGTGAGATTTTTTTTAGTACTAGACTTTCAAGATTTGAAAGCATAAATAATTACCATATCAATTAAAATGTCGACTGTTTTTTTGTTGTTTGCTGTTTGTTCTTACATTCCTATTGTTTTTAATTGAATTTCGTTTGTTTTTCTTTATAAACGTATGCATGTACATACATATGTATTCATACTTGTACGTTTATGTGGATGTACATATTCTCTTGCATACATTTTCTTTATCAAGTATACATTTATCCCCATATGCATTTCATGTACTGAATTTTATTTCAAACTAAATTGACTGCCAAAACTCGGAAATATTAATTAAATATATGTCAATCGATTTTGTTCTTAATTAAAATTGAACAGGTTTTAATAACCAATCGTTTTGTATAATATTTTGTGGACATTAAACTATGATTTCATTTAATTATTTCCACTAATGAAGTTCTTTTGAGCTTGCATGTCGGATACACTTTCAATTGGCTTTTCACGAACTTCCTTTGTGGGATTTTTTCTCAGTGCAGTCAGCTGAGAGCCGACCGTGAGCGTCTTTGCCGCTCGGTTGGGCGTTTAATAGCCGGAAATCTGTCTATTTCCGCTTGCCGTGGCGTTGATTATACTTAATAGATGACCGACTGTAGCAGCTCTCGCTCTCCCCTTCTCGGACTGCTAATTTTTCTTTTCTCCTTCAGCCTGCTGCCTTCTGCCTGATACTCGAGTATTAGTCGAGCTGTAATTATGCTCTAATTATACCCCATATGTTGGTGTTTTTGTGTGCGGGGGTTGTTGTTCTCGAGGTGCAAAGAAAAATCTCGGCTCCGATGTAATTACAACCCAACGAGTAAAAAGCTTGGAAGCTCCTAAGGGTCCTAATCCCAGTTGTTTTTTTAGTTACGTACAACACACGTGGAGCTGTTCATTGGCCGCCAGATAATGGGCCAATGGATGGCATAGAGTCGGGTTGAATGGCATTGCATGTGCCTAATTAGGCTGTCAATTGTATTGAATTATGCTAGTTGGCTACAAACAATTTCGCACGCCATTATTTAGAGGTCGAATATATTCAATAATTTTGTAATCTCTGAATTTCTTCTCTTTGCAGGCAAATTAATTGCATCACTTATAATCACAAAGGATGAACAATTAAAAGCCAATTATAAAACACAATAGAAAAATGCGTTTAAATTAAAGGAATCATTTAACTAAAGTCATAACTCTAACGATACATATCAAATCTAGTCTGATTTTATTTGAATAATATAAGAAATTCTTAGAATATCAATTTAAATAATTATTAAAAAGTATTTCAAGTGCTAAATGTATTAAGAAAGCAACGCCATCTTCAAGTGAAAACATAATAGAACCAGAAATATTTAAAATAAAATTCCATCAAAAAGTATTTCGTTTCTTAAATGGAGTGTGTAATTGTAATTGAACGGAAATAACGAATCACGCGAGTTTCCTTTCTAATAAAAGAACACACACACACACACACACTCGTACACACATATATATATATATGGAAATACAGTTACGTTTACCTATGGAGAACAGTGTGCCCGAGAGTGAGTTCCGAGCGAGTCGCGTCAAATCGCTTTGTCATGTAATGTCTTTATGCCTCTCGGCGGATCAAGTGCTTAAGCGATAAGCGAAAGCAGCTGCTCGGTTCCGCGCGGTTCTGCTCCACACTGTTCCGGTCTGTGCTGTATGGGATTGCGTATGCATAAGTGAAAGCACGCATGGCTGTGCGCTCGCAATAAGGTGAAGGCCTAAGAATTCCAGCGACAACGGATTAGCTGCAACGTTAAAAGCGCTCCAAACATATAGAAACACAAATACAAGGAAACAAAAGTAGCAGAACAAAGGAAGAGCGAAGCCCAGCAGGAAGCTGGGCTTTAGACCCCATCGCATCCCCAGCTGCCAAGCGTGTGGCGCCAGCTCCCGGTATGACGTCAACTGTGTGTGAATGGGCCAGCAATTAAGCTGTTAACGATGCACGCGCTCTCTCAAGGCCCACAGCAACAGACAGGCAGCGCCTCAGATACGTCGACCGGCAACGCGTCCAGGACAACCCAGATAGAGATAGACATACAGATAGAGACATTTACGAGCATAAGCGAACCCATGAAAAATGCATGCAGCTCCGCTGCGTCCAATGCCGCTGATTAATTCCAAGTAAGTTCATGAGCTCTGCTTTTTTACGCTTCCTTTTAACGATACCACTTTGGCGCTTTACGATGGAGTGTGCCACTGGCACTAGATCGCTTTGGATGGGGAGCCAGCAAACGCTTTCATTTCGTGTTATCATCACAGTTTTAAAACGAGATAAGCTTTGAAGTAGTGTGGGGAAAGAGTAGTCAAAGAGAAAACTAGATGGAAGAGGTCAAAACTTGGAGTACACCTGCAGATTCTATTTTATCTGAATATTTTTAAGTATCGATGTTGGTAATAGATGTCAATACTTTGCCTTTAGCTTTAATTATTTAAAAGCGGAATTACTCTTTGTACTAATTTATGCCATGGGGTAGGCATTTCATTCAAATTTTGTTGTATTCAAAACCCTTCATTGAAAATTGAACCTATTTTAAATTCCTTATCCTTTATGCTCTTGCAACCAGCAATCAAACAATTTTAGGCCAAATTTTCCACATTTTATTTATGTAATTTCGTTTTAAAATTAGATTACAGACGTTTGCCTGTGGGTAGCATCCCATCCAAAACGGGAGCATACTTTTCATCGCTCATCAAAAATGCGAACGAAATTATAAAGAGATAGACCGACGTGCTGAAAGTCGGATGAGTTTGGTTTGGCTCTTGTTAC